>NC_068362.1:34062482-34159982 GCF_020536995.1 Dreissena polymorpha
TTTCTGTCACGTTCTCGAGAATGCGACATTCAACCCCGCAATCATCACTAATCGCCATTGTTGTTTTTGTTCTGCCACGGTCTCCTGTATGCGACCTTAAACCCCGCCACCATCACATATCGCCACTGTTATTTTTCTGCTACGTTCTCCTGTTTGCGACCTTCAACCCCGCCACCATCACATATCGCCATTGTTGTTTTTCTGCTACGTTCTCCTGTTTGCGACCTTCAACCCCGCCACCATCACATATCGCCCTTGTTGTTTTTCTGCTACGTTTTCCTGTTTGCGACGTTCAACCCCGCAATCATCACATATCGCCATTGTTGTTTTTTCTGTCACGTTCTCCTGTATGCGACCTTCAACCCCACCATCATCACTAATCGCCATTGTTGTTTTTCTGTCACGTTCTCCTGTATGCGACCTTTAACCCCGCCACCATCACATATCGCCATTGTTGTTTTTCTGTCACGTTCTCCTGTATGCCCTTTAACCCCGCCACCATCACATATCGCCATTGTTGTTTTTCTGTCACGTTCTCCTGTATGCGACCTTCAACCCCGCCACCATCACATATCGCCATTGTTTTTTTTCTGCCACGTACTCATGTATGCGACCTTCAACCCCGCCACAATCACATATCGCCATTGTTGTTTTTCTGTCACGTACTCATGTATGCGACTTTCAACGCCGCCTGTATCGCATATCGCCATTTTTTTTGTTCTGCCACGTTCTCCTGTTTGCGACCTTCAACCCCGCCACCATCACATTTCGCCGTTGTTGTTTTTCTGCCACGTTCTCCTGTTTACGACCTTCAACCTCGCCACCATAACTTATCGTCATTGTTGTTTTTATGCCACGTTCTCCTGTTTGCGACCTTCAACCCCGCCACCATAACTTATCGTCATTGTTGTTTTTCTGTCACGTTCTCCTGTTTGCGACTTTCAACCCCGCCATCATCACATATCGCCCTTGTTGTTTTTTTCTGTCACGTTCTCGAGTATGCGACCTTCAACCCCGCCACCATCACATATCGCCATTGATGTTTTTCAGCCACGTTCTCCTGTTTGCGACCTTCAACCCCGCCACCATCACATATCGCCATTGTTGTTTTTCTGTCATGTTCTCCTGTTTCTGACCTTCAACCCCACAACCAGCACATATCCCCCTTCTTGTATTTCTGCCACGTGTTCCTGTTTGCGACATTCAACCCCGCCATATCACCCTTCTTGTATTTCTGCCACGTGTTCCTGTTTTCGACATTAAACCCCGCCATCTTCACATATCGCCCTTGTTGTTGTTCTGCCACGTCCTCCTGTATGCGACCTTCAACCCCGCGACCAGCACATGTACCCTTTGTTGTTTTTCTGCCACGTTCTTCTGGTTACGACCTTCAACCCCGCAATCACAACATATCGTCCTTGTTGTTGTTATACCTCGTTCTCATGTTTGCGACCTTCAATTCCGCCACCAACACAGAACGATATGGCAGTAATCAGCCAAACGAGAAAAAAATAGTTTTAAAATAATAATGCTTTGAAGTTGATTCGAACACATCGACGATAAGAAGAGTAATGCGCCTATGCGGCACGCATTGAAATCAATACCTACATATTTAAATATTTAATTGATCTCAAGAAACATTATATTGAAGCCTGAACGTTAAAAACGAAACATACAAGCAAGAACAGAATTGCGTTGTTTTTTTTAGAACGATGTACTTTCTTGGACATGTGTCGCCTTTATGCATACAATAAGTCACATAGATAATAAATAAATCCTTAAAGAAGGATGCACAGATAAAACTTTAAGTATAAAGGAATCATGCAAATGTATTTATATAGCTCGTCAACATTATTGTGATACAAATTAACTCTTAAAGAATAAATGTCACTATTAAATTGTTCAAATTTCCAGACACGGTTTTGTTCGGATACGAGTTGTTCGCCCATTATCTCAACTTATTATGAATTTCTCCAAATACAAAAATGTTTCAACATAAGACAAATTAAATAAACATTACGGATGATAATTGAACTACCGTAACTACTCTCAGTTTTCGGAGACTAAGTTTTCGGACACCCTCTTTTAGCAAAAGTAATTATTTTTCGTGACTTAATTTTCGGATATACGGGTTTTCGTCCATAATTAATGTCTCTTTATTTTCGGACAGTATATTTTACAGCGCTATTCTACAGACTTTGGTCCTGTCTTTCGCTTATCTTGTGACACTTCGATCATGGATTTTTGATGGCAATAGACAATTACAGTCGCGTAATTGGGTAAATAACCATGTATACCAGTTAAAAAACAATGGATTCACCCAACAGCGTTTTTAACAGTTTCGTCCAAGAAAGCAGAATGTTTTATGTTTTTACCTTTTGTTCTTTATCATTTAGGCAAGAGTTGTGAAGTTGTATTATTTTTTTACAGCAAAAAAGAAGAGTAAATCACAATAAAATAATTATACATTGATGTATTGCTTTTATTTCAATATACTTATCATTTTCGAACACCTAAATTGTTTTCTCTAAATGTTCGTACACCTGCCTTATGTTTGAATATGCCTAGAACAGAATACTGTGCTTACTATTGTCAGGTATCAAAATGCAAGTTATAGACGTTCAAGATGCCAATATCAAAAAGAAAGCGTTATCAAGTGTGTACCGCTCTAGAAAGCGAAAAGTACATGGAAACCCAGCCATCAAACAAAAAAAGAGATTTCGATAAAGTACAAGGTCACACAAAACAATGACATACCAATGCATATAAGCATAATGAAAAAAAAATTGGGTAAAGCCGGTCCGATACTATAACAAGGTTGATAAAACAAAAATACTAATATTATTGCGATTCGGAATACATGACACGATTTTGAATACCTGACATGAGCTTAGAACATGCATAAGCAGTGGATTGTTTTTAATTGCAAACTTTAATATTACCTGTTTATTGAAAACAATGACATTTAACGCGTTTTGCCACAAAGATACGGATTTATGTATGTTACTTTGATGCGATATATTTTGGACGACCTACTTTTTAACAAGTTCCGTAGTTGGTGAATATATCATAATCGCGACAAGTGAACTTGTAGTGGATAGAGAGATTTGTGCAAATGCAATACACGATATGATTTCAGTAGAAGTGATCAATACATACATGTCTTTTATTTTGCTTTCATATTTCAGTGAATACATATTCTTTAAGCTGTTGTATTGTGGAAATAAAATATTGGTTCAACTAGATAGGTTATTTCGTTTGCTCCTAATATTGCCTGCTAATCTTAAGAAATGTTAATATGTCAATGCATAACAAAATCATTTCGACCCAAATAGATTTTTCATATGAACGTGCTTAGTACGCTTGAAAATGTATACCAAGGCATAGTGGGAAGAAATGACGTAACACAGATATTGGTTTAGTTTAATATAAAAAACGTAAAAAATTAGCATCATGATATATACGGAACGAAACGTGTAATAAAGTAGCACTTATAGCAATGATATGTCAGATTAGTCTATGTAGAATTGAAAAAAAGCTACAAACATCGAATAAACATTTTTGTTAGGTTCATGTGGGTTTATTTGCTGTTAAAGGATAACTTCAGGCATATTCTACATTATTTTTATTATTACTATTATTATTATTATTATTATTATTATTATTATTATTATTATTATTATTATTATTATATAATAAAACAACGGCATAAACAGCCAATATTCACTGGATCACGAGAGTTCATAACATGGGTGTTCTAATGTTTGTATTGCTTTCCGATTGAACTAATTAGTTCCGCCGCCCATTCGCTTCCCATTGTCCCCACCAGCTGTACGGCCATGGAGAGAGCGAAGATATACCCCTCACAATACCCCTCACAATCGTTATCGACGGTATTGTCGTTGTATTTTCCCTTGTGGTACTCTGACTCACAATTCCATCCCCAGCAACATAGTTCACCTGCAATGAGAACTACTTATACATCTGAGGATCATGCAGTATCAATGGGTTGCTGACAAGTACACATATTGGAGGACGCGTATTGTGAGTGAAATTTTATATAAAGGAACCACTACCGTATGAAAATACTAATCATGACATTAATGCACACCAATAAATAAAAATTGATGGGAAAAGTGGTGTGAACGATTGCTTTTAGTAGACTGTCTGAAAGCTATTATTAACATTGACTAGGATTGTTTCATGACGGCCCTTTTTCTATTAAAGGGGCTCGTTCACATTTTGAAAAATGATATTTTTCCAACTTTGTTTTAACAAATTCGAAAATGTACCTTGATGGTCCCCGCTGCGACATTTGATGACCCCTCGCTGGGAAAGAAACACAGGCTCGTCATCATCTGCCTTGATGGTCCCCGCTGCGACATTTGATGACCCCTCGCTGGGAAAGAAACACAGGCTCGTCATCATCTGAGCAGCGACATCCAAGCGTCTTGCTGAAGGATGTACACAGATGTTCGTGCATCTGAGCAGCGGCATCCAAGCGTCTTGCTGAAGGATGTACACAGATGTTCGTGCATCTGAGCAGCGGCATCCAAGCGTCTTGCTGAAGGATGTACACAGATGTTCGTGCATCTGAGCAGCGGCATCCAAGCGTCTTGCTGAAGGATGTACACAGATGTTCGTGCATCTGAGCAGCGACATCCAAGCGTCTTGCTGAAGGATGTACACAGATGTTCGTGCATCTGAGCAGCGGCATCCAAGCGTCTTGCTGAAGGATGTACACAGATGTTCGTGCATTCGAAAATTAGCCTTCCGTCTAGAAAAAAGGCCTTGGCAAACAGCGTAGACCCAGATGAGACGCCGCATGATGCGGCGTCTCATCAGGGTCTGCGCTGTTTGATTAAAGGAATTTCTGTAAGAAATATTCTATATATAGAAATAAATATACATGTCTATATAGACATCCCTAATTTTGGAATAAATTCATCCAATTTAGAAGGATGGGAGATTCCACTAGGCTTAAATTTGTTAAAATAGCTCGAATATTCGATTTTCATGTGCTATGAAAACCATCTGTGTAAATCTTAAGCTACAAAACAACCACACAAAAAACCCACAAAACAACAGCAACAAACAATAGCTTGAGAGTTGTGGTTTAGAAATTAATAACATACAGAACGGAAACGTTTAGAGAATCGTCCACGATATAACATTTCAATAATATATCTTTAAACATTTGAAATAAACAGTTTCAAACTCGGTTATCATAAATGCTTCAGAGGCATAATCGGTCATAAAATTGGTTGTTCTGAAATAAAATCACTTCATAAAATGTTGTAGCATTAATTAATATCTATGAAAGCCATCTTATTTTGGAGTGGTATTGTGCTGAGAGGGGGGGGGGGGGACCTGAGTGCCCGGACAAAATCCCACCTGTTCCAAGTACGGTGACCACTAACCAAGCTCACATGCGCGGGGATTTAACCCGGGTCTTCTAGGCAAGAAGCGCGTTTACAAACCACTTCGCTCGCAAGACAGCCTTCTTCCGCAGGCAATGTTTTCACTCTTTTTATAACACATGGTCATGCAAAGCATAAACAAAGCAATACTGGCCCATTTAGAGACATTATGGACATATAAATGAATTTGGCGGTGAAAGTAATTGAGCAATACTAAATACTAAATTCTATACGGAGCAGAACAAATACAGTAAAATTACTTGGCAGCAAAGAAATGTTAAAAATAATATGCACGGAAAACGAGCTTAAAGGCACTACAAATAAATGTAAAGTAAACATCAATTATCATAAAATTCACCCAGCGGGTCGTGATTGTTTGGTCTATTCATGTTTACATGTTAACGTTATATAACCATTTATATAAGATAGCAGATAACACACGTTGAGCAACTTGTTCACAGATTTTAGCTTGTTTGAAATTTTCATAAAAGATTTTTAAAAACAATGCTATAATATTTTAATATTTAATACGAGCAATCACTATAGTATGCGGGGTTTTAATATAAGGTTTGTATTGTTTACGGTATTGTAATTGAACTTGTATTTTCAAACTTATAATAATTTTACCGATTTCAATTGATTAGATTAAATGTTTAGATTAGAAGAACCGGTATCTTGCAATTTTTAAGTAAGCGGTCGTGTTTATCTTGTTTGAATATAATTCATACAGTCTTTTTGGGGGATCATTGTTATTTTACCTGTTGAATTTTAGTATTAGTTTACCAAACTGGCAAAACGTTTGTTAGAGCACAATTAGGAGATTTAAACTTAGAGTAATGCCAATATTTCGAGATCACAATTTTGTAACGCACATTTATCAGTGTACGTTTATTATCGAGATGTACAATTTATTATCTATCTTACCAATAAATCAGTTAAATGGTTCATCGAACCAACAGTGACAATTTACCTTCCGGGATGAAAATTAAATTATAAATAATTATAATGCGTAATTTAAAGATAATCGCGACCGTAAGGCTAGCTCCATATATAACAGACACCTGTTTACTCATACTAAAAAAGATCAGCTTGGTTATTGTCTTGGTCAAAGCGGATCAAAAATTTGCTAAGTGGATAGTAATTTAGCCTTGTTCTGAGAAAACTGGGCTTAATGCATGTGCGTCCGCACAGACTAATCAGGGACGACACTTTCCGCTTTTATGACATTTTTCGTTTAAAAGAAGTATCTTTTTAGCAAAAATCCAATTAAGGCGGAAAGTGTCGTCTCTGATTAGTCTGTGTGGACTGCACAGGCTAATCTGGGACGACAATTTGCGCACATGCATTATGCCCAGTTTTCTAAGAACGCGACATATTTCACTACGATCTACCGTTATACTGTTTTCCAACATTCGATGTACAGATCTTTAAAGGAAATAAAGGCTGGATTTCCATGTGGAACGTCAAAAATAAAATCAACATCATCCAGTTAAATTTGTAAAACATAAGGGAGGAAAGTACAGAGAAAATAAAAAGGACACATGCCTACATTAAATAGAATGTACCAACGAAACATATTACAACAATATGTGTTTGTGAAACACTATGTCCCCCCATATATTTGACCTTTGACTTGAAGGATGACCTTGAAGGATGTCATTGACCTTAACCTTTCACCACTCAAAATGTGCAGTTCCATGAGAAACACATGCATGCCAAATATGAAGATGCTATCTTCAATATTGCAAAAGTTATGGCAAATGTTAAAGTTTGACGCAAACAAACCAACAAACAAACAGACAGGGCAAAAATAATATGTCCCCCAGTATAGACTGGGGGACATAAAAAGCTGGAGTCGATGCAGCTTTAAGCAGCGAGCTAATAATTAAATAAGACTACAAATACAAAACAAGATTAAAACTAAATATTTAAGAATTGTTGAATATTGATGATAAACTTATTTGCATGTATTTGCATAACATTATTAAATCAGAGGCAATGATTTTAGCGCTATAAAGTCAATATCGTTACTAAGTTACCCATCACCATAATTTGAAGAGATAAGAGGATTGTCGGTACACTTACCTCGCAGGGCAGTGACGGGATGGGCATTGGAACTGTATGTACACTTACCTCGCAGGGCAGTGACATGATGGGCATTGGAACTGAAGGTACACTTACCTTGCAGGGCAGTGACGGGATGGGCATTGGAACTGTAGGTACACTTACCTCGCAGGGCAGTGACGGGATGGGCATTGGAACTGTATGTACACTTACCTCGCAGGGCAGTGACATGATGGGCATTGGAACTGAAGGTACACTTACCTTGCAGGGCAGTGACGGGATGGGCATTGGAACTGTAGGTACACTTACCTCGCAGGGCAGTGACGGGATGGGCATTGGAACTGTAGGTACACTTACCTCGCAGGGCAGTGACGGGATGGGCATCGGAACTGAAGGTACACTTACCTCGCAGGGCAGTGACGGGATGGGCATTGGAACTGTAGGTACACTTACCTCGCAGGGCAGTGACGGGATGGGCATTGGAACTCCTTTAGTTCAGCCCAGACATCTTGGCTCATCTCCATGTTTTATGTTTTACGCGACCTAGCTGCATACATAGGCAGTTATAATTATTTATAAACGTAATTTAACTATGCTACTTCTTATATCATTAGTATTTTTAGTATAATAATTCTTTATTTTTATGATTATTCTTAAGATTATAACCATTATTAGTATTGTTCTACTGCTACTACTACTACTACTACTACTACTCCTCCTCCTCCTCCTCCTACTACCACTACTACTACTACTACTACTACTTCTACTATTACTACTACTACTACTACTACTACTACTACTACTACTACTACTACTACTACTACTACTACTACTACTACTACTACTACTACTACTACTACTACTACTACTACTACTACTACTACTACTACTGCTTCTACTACTACTACTACTACTACTATTTCTTCTACTACTACTACTACTACTACTACTACTACTACTACTACTACTACTACTACTACTACTACTACTACTTCTGCTACTGCTACTATTATTATTATTATTTATTAATTATTATTATTATTATTTCTATATTGTGTAACATGAAAATTCGAACGCCTACCTGAACTGTTGTCTAATGTACAGCGACTCTGTTTTGTCTTAGACAAGGAAGCTAAACTAACAATGATAATAAGTTAATAGCTTCAAAATACATTTAAATATGGTAACCAATCAAAGCGATTGGTCGTATTTTCGATGGGTATTAATATCCCATGGAAAATCGTAAACGGGTAACATGACATTAACAATGTGTATATCTAGTGATATAATACATTGTTTATGTCTAGTGGTATGGTCACTTTAGTGTCTAGTCTAGTGACATGACCAGTACAGTGTGAATGTCTAGTGATATGACCAATAGAGTGTGTATGTCTAGTGATATGACCAGTACAGTGTGTGTGTCTCGTGATATGACCACTACAGTTTGTGGGTCTAGTGAAATGACCAGTAGAGTGTGAATGTCTACTGATATGACCAGTACAGTGTTTATGTCTAGTGGTATGGTAAGTACAGTATGTATGTCTAGTGATATGACGAGAAATGTGTGAATGTCTAGTGATATGACCAATAGAGTGTGTATGTCTAGTGATATGACCATTACAGCGTGTGTTTGTCTTGTGAAATGACCAGTATAGTGTGTATGTCTAGTGATATGACCAGTACAGTGTGTATGTCTAGTGATATGACCAGTACAGTGTGAATGTCTAGTGATATGACCACCACAGTATGTATGTCTAGTGATATGACCAGTACAGCGTGTATGTCTAGTGATATGACCAGTTCAGTGTGTATAACTAGTGGCATTGACAGTATAGTGTGTATGTCTAGTGGCATGGTCAGTACAGTGTGTATGTCTAGTGATATGACCAGTACAGCGTGTGTTTGTCTTGTGAAATGACCAGTATAGTGTGTATGTCTAGTGATATGACCAGTACAGTGTGTATGTCTAGTGATGTGACCAGTACAGTGTGTATGTCTAGTGATATGACCAGTACAGTTTTTATATATAGTAAAATGACCAGTACAGTGAGAATGTCAAGTTTAATGACCAGTACAGTGTGATTGTCTAGTGTTATGATCAGTATAGTGTGTATGTCTAGTTATATGACCAGTACAATGTGTATGCCTAGTGATATGACGAGTACAGTGTGTATGTCTAGTGATATGACCATTACAGCGTGTGTTTGTCTTGTGAAATGACCAGTATAGTGTGTATGTCTAGTGATATGACCAGTACAGTGTGTATGTCTAGTGATATGACCAGTACAGTGTGAATGTCTAGTGATATGAGCAGCACAGTATGTATGTCTAGTGATATGACCAGTACAGCGTGTATGTCTAGTGATATGACGAGAACAGTGTGAATGTCTAGTGATATGACCGGCACAGTATGTATGTCTAGTGATATGACGAGAACAGTGTGAATGTCTAGTGATATGACCAGTACAGTGTGTATGTCTAGAGATATGACGAGAACAGTGTGAATGACTAGTGATATGACCAGCACAGTATGTATGTCTAGTGATGTGACCAGTACAGCGTGTATGTCTAGTGATATGACCAGTACAGTGTGTATGTCTAGTGATATGACCAGTACAGTGTGCATGTCTAGTGATATGACCAGTACAGTGTGCATGTCTAGTTATATGACCAGTACAGTGTGCATGTCTAGTGATATGACCAGTACAGTGTGTTTGTCTAGTGATATGACCAGTACAGTGTAATTGTCTAGTGTTATGATCAGTATAGTGTTTATGTCTAGTTATATGACCAGTACAATGTGTATGCCTAGTGATATGACCAGTACAGTGTGTTTGTCTAGTGATATGACCAGTTCAGTGTGTATCTCTAGTGTCATGGTCAGTACAGTGTGTATGTCTAGTGGCATGGTCAGTACAGTGTGTATGTCTAGTGATATGACCAGTATAGTGTGCATGTCTAATGATATGACCAGTACAGTGTGCATGTCTAATGATATGACCAGTACATTGTGTATAGTATTGCTCGATTGGTCTTTGTCGGCTCGGGTACTACTTACATGTACCCCGGGTACTCTTAAGTATACTTACATGTATCCCAGGTATGATAAATATACTAAAACGTACCCGGGAATTTTAACACTAAATCGGTCGTTGTCGTTGTCGGCTATTTTTTTTAAAATAATTATGTTCACATGTATGTCAATTTTCTGTTAAATGACCTCTCTATTATCGAAAGTCATACTAAAAAAGCATGTTGATACATTTTTTTTAAAGAAAAGTTAGTTTAAGATAAACAATATCCTTTTACGGTAATCGGTAGCGCGTTTTACGATATCGGATTTTTGGCGGGAAACAATGTACTCGGGTACGTTCTAATATCGACCGGGTACGTTTAAGTATATTTACCGTACCCGTGGTACATGTAAGTATACTTAAGAGTACCCGGGGTACATATTAACCAGTAGACGCACGGATATATATGAACTGCAGTTATGCATGTCATTTTTAGCACCTTAGAAATTGTTTAGCAATTATTTGCGTTTAAAAAAATATTTATACATGTAAAAACAACACAATTGAATAGATATTAGGTCAGTTTTGGTTTGCTTAACTTTAATTAATTGTCGTTTTTTATATTTCCTGACTTTGCGCAGAACTTTTCACTTCTATTATAAATCAAAGCGCTGAAGGCACTGCAGTTGTTCGCTGTTGTCGTCCTTGATTAGCTTGTGTGCATGGCACAGGCTAATCAGTGTGCACAGGCTAATCTTATTTGACGTACATTAAGCCCCCTTTTCCCTGAAAGCAGCCACTATGTACAGATTTCAATGATAAACGCTAGACTGGCCAATGTCCTCTTACAAGCTGGTATATACACTCACTGCTAGAGCAGAATTATTTGTCGTCTGCTGCAGACAGGCAGCGGTAATCTTCCCTAGCAGAGTGAGTTGTGGTTCTAACCGTACTTAAGGCTTCTAAGCACATACTGATTTGCAAAATATGCCCTGTAAATTTAGCTGGCCGCTAACGCGACCAACTACAGTAACCAGTTCGCAGAAGTTCCATAATCTCGATAAGGTATAAAATAAAAGACTGTACGTGTGATTCCACTAACCCCATCGACCCTAATTATTATTTGCCGCCCCTTTTTAATATATCAGGTTTAGCCTTTAATCTTTCATTGGAGATGTAAGTTGAAACATCTGGCTCAAATAAAATTGTAAAATTTATCAGTGTTCATTAATATCTTGTTAACGCCTGGATTAATTTCAGTTTTCAAGATCTATCTTTATTTTTTGCAGAACAGCTTTAAATTAATTTCATATTAATTATCCTTCATTATCTTATAGAAGTTGATAACTGAATATATACAAGTAGATCTATATTGCAAATGTGAGAAAATATAATTGCCACCACTTATCATGGTATGCCATCCCTGATTAAACGTGCGAGAATGTCGTATTTGCATGTTTATGAAAATCAATACCACGTGACTCATTAACAGCCGTGTACAACTACGGGATAGAAATTTTGAAACCGTGACGTCACGAGGCTTTATCGCATGCAGCGGCTTCTGTTTTGGAATGCAGTTTTAAAGATAAATAATTATTAATTAATGCACAAATTATCGTTATTCATTAAATAATCGCAATGGCAACTGTGGATAGAAGTGAGGGAGAAGAAATTGAAGAGGGAGTGGACATGGAAGGCGCCGAAGGTATGTTTATCTTTTTAAATCAATCACTGATTCGGTGCATCATTTCGGCCATTGTTGAGATAATTAATTAATGGATTACGGTTGCTTTTCAAACGTTGATAACTTCTATCGTATTTTTTGGAACACAATGAAACTTTTTAATTTTAAAGTCAGAATGTACATGTTTCCATTATTTTTCGGTGTAAATTAACGATGTGGAATTTCCTTTTTATGTCACAAGTGTGATTGAAACTCACGAAAATTAGGTCACTGTTAGAGATTTTATGTCGATGAAAAACTGTAGAGTAGTTATAAGCTGGGTTTATTCTTTTAGAACTTGAACACTTTGTGGAATAACGACTCAAACTTTGTAAAAACAAGTGAAGTCTTAAATAGATTAGATTTTCTTTTGTTTTACTTTTTTGAATGCGCATGCGCATTAAATGCTATAAAAGTAGGTTAAATTGCCGGTTTCGGTTTTGACAATTTCCTATTATCTTTTGATGCAAAAAGGAATTTGCCTATAACTAGTCAGGTTAAAAAAAACAACAATCCCTTAATGTATGTTATGTTGTTATATGTAACTGATCCTTTCTGTTTGAATAGCTTGCATACTTGATTGATCTACTTTCCCTTTTGCATTTAACTTTTCTTATCTCATGCCATTGCCATTGGTCTTTAAATTAAAGTCATTTAGGTGTCTACTTTTAGAGACACGGTTATACTTTTTATGTTAGTGTATCAACTTCTATGAAAAGAGATGCAATTGCGTTCCTTTCATATTTTGTAGCATGGTGCATCCTTTATTCTTTAAATATAGTGGACCAAATAGATGAACTTAATTATTCTTTACATGTATCTTGCAGGATCGTTTTTTAAGAACTAACTGGATTATTTTTTGTTTTAGTACTATAATTATTCTATCAACATTTAGATACATAAATGAATATGAATGCAATACTGATTTCATGAAACTTATGCATCTGTATGCATTTATTTATGACGACAGGGCAAGTGGCATTCAAAATCATTTAAATCTCTGGTACCCAACTTAGCGGAAGAAAATTGCTACATCAATTTTCAAGAAGAAAATTCTGTTACAATCACTAGTTTGTACACATTGCAGATGACACTACTCAGTCCTCGTTCCCACCAAGGGGTGAGGAACATGTGACCTGTAAGTATCGAGGCATGGCCAGGTCCCAGTTACATCAACTGCTGTTTAGGCATTCCATTAAATGATGACCAACTCCAGACTCCTTGTTTTGGTCATGTTGAATGAAAATTGTAAATCTCAGTAAATTCTGTTTGTTGTTTTATTATGCAGTCTGTAAGTTATTTCATTTGTAGAATCACTAGATAATTTTATTTAACCAATCACTTTAGCAATATTTGTATTACAAATGAAAAAAAGAAGCGATAGTAATAATTAATATTATGTTTAGAGATAATAAAACCACTGATCTTCAACTTCATTTTTAAAGGATTTTGAATACATGCAAGAATACCAGTAACATAAAAAATATGTAGAACTGAAAATGTAGTATGTTTAATGTTTTAATGGCAAAAATTAATGCATGAATGTTGAAAGCCATAGACAATTTATATCATGCAAATAGCTTCTTGATTTGAATATATACAAAGCTAAAATGCTATTGATGAGCAATGAGCCCTGGCCATGGATCGAAGTTCATACAATCATAGTTCATTCATCGTGTATCCGGCTGTTAGCTTTCTATTGTATTTTGTAGCAGTGGTACCACAGAATGGCTACACCATACACACTCTTGTAGGCTTGTCATGACTTTGTGTTGCCCACCATGCATGCTCATCATTTTCAGAATTTTTTCTGCGTAGCTGTCTAACCCAGGGTTTGATCTTTGTTTGACTTAATCAGCAGCAGCCAATACAATTTTTGAGAAATCTCATGCCTTTAGACCCAAATGAATCCAGGTAATACTACTGCAAAATCGAAGATCATGGGGATGCAGCATTTCTTTTTGCAACATTGCTAGCAAATGTTGAGCGTGAAGCTATCATATCTCGTACAGAAATAATGAGCAGATATACAACAGTTCCACACTAACTGTCCAAATCAATTGTGTGTGTGTGTGTCCCTTAATATTAGTGAATGTGTATATATTTAGAAGACTTATATATTTGGAGGCTGTGTTCTTCTTTCAACTGTTCATTTTCATATCTCATTATGTGCACTTATGTATTTTATATCACACTTATTGCTATTCCATATTGTTTGAACTTTCCTACCCTGGTGTTCTTGTGAAAAGTCATGTTATAAAGTTTTATGTTGACATACAAACATTTGAATTTGGCTTGCATATAAGCCAGCATTCCAGCACAAACATTGTGCACTTTCTCTTAAAGTTATTAATTCAATCTCACAGACTTTCAAGGTAAGTATGCAATTAGTTCCGGTACACATACATGTATATACAATATCGTTTGCCTTAATTAAATAAACCATACATAAATTTTTGTGTTCATAATATTTTTCTTTGAAACTTGATTTTAAAATGACAAAAGTTAGATTCCGCAGATATAAAGTAGAGTGTTTGACCCTAACGGTCCCTGAGAAAATGATTACTTCACACGAAAGTCAACTTTACCTTAATTACATAGTAATAAATTGATAAAATGGACTAGACACAGATTGTTCAAAATATGCATCATTGAATATTTACTTTCAATTTACTTAATAAATAAAATTGATTGACTCCAAGCAATAAGCACTGCATGTGCCTTGGTCAGTTTATCAGTGTAGTTGGTTGTTGATGTTTCTGAAAGTGTGCAAGTTTAGTTTTGACCGTCGCAAAGCTTAATAGAACACACTAATGCGTGAATGCGGAATAAGCCATAAATCTTGGAATAAACATTGTTTTTTCAATAATTATTTAAATGCAGTTTTCAGCGTGTGTTTTCACAATTTTGCAAATGGAGATTGGTCCCTTTGGATTGGGAAATATGGTGTTCTTTCAGGGCTCGACACTAACTTTTTTGACAGGGTACAAGAAGCGTACTAGTACACATTTTTATTTTCAATATTCAATTCAGTTGCCATTTAAAGTAGACCAATTAATAGCTTATGAGCCTTGTTTTGTAAACTTTGGATATCATGTCTTTCATCAACATCATCATCGTCATCTTTGTAACAATCTGATTGTTACAAAGATGATGATGATGTTGATGAAAGTTGCAATAATACAACTCCCAGCTATATTGACCTTCCGGGTCTGAGCTGTACGTATGTACTCATAAAAGCTCAGAGCATTCAGGAAGAACTATAACAATTATCTTCAGCAGTGAATACAATTCGAAATAGTATAAACCACACCGCCCATGGCATTTTATTATGCCCCCCTTCGAAGAAGAGGGGGTATATTGTTTTGCTCATGTGGGTCCGTATGTCCGTCCACCAGATGGTTTCCGGATGATAACTCAAGAACGCTTAGGCCTAGGATCATGAAACTTCATAGGTACATTGATCATGACTTGCAGATGACCCCTATTGGTTTTCAGGTCACTAGTTCAAAGGTCAAGGTCACGGTGACCTGAAATAGTAAAATGGTTTCCGGATGATAACTCAAGAACGCTTAGGCCTAGGATCATAAAACTTCATAGGTACATTGATCATGACTTGCAGATAACCCCTATTGATTTTCAGGTCACTAGTTCAAAGGTCAAGGTCACGATGACCCGAAATAGTAAAATGGTTTCCGGATGATAGCTCACGAAAGCTTAGGCCTAGGATTATGAAACTTCATAGGTACATTGATCATGACTCGCAGATGACCCCTATTGATTTTGAGGTCACTAGGTCAAAGGTCAAGGTCACGGTGATCCGAAATAGTAAAATGGTTTCCGGATGATAACTCAAGAACGCTTATGCTTAGGATCATGAAACTTCATAGGTTCATTGATCATGACTCACAGATGACCCCTATTGATTTTCAGGTTACTAGGTCAAGGGTCAAGGTCACGGTGACCCGAAATAGTTAAATGGTTTCCGGATGATAACTCAAGAACACTTATGCCTAGGATCATGAAACTTCATAGGTACATTGATCATGACTGGCAGATGACCCTTATTGATTTTCAGGTCACTAGGTCAAAGTTCAAGGTCACGGTGACCCGAAATAGTAAAATGGTTTCCGGATGATAACTCAAAAACACTTTTGCTTAAGGATCATGAAACTTCATAGGTACATTGATCATGGCTCGCAGATGACCCCTATTGATTTTCAGGTCACTAGGTCAAGGGTCAAGGTCATTTGAAAAAAAAAGTTATGAGCTATTGTCATCACCTTGGCGTCTGCGTCTGGTTAATTTTTGTGTTTAGGTCCACTTTTCTCATAAAGTATCAAAGCTATTGCATTCAAACTCAGTACACTTACTTACTATCATGAGGGGACTGGGCAGGCAAAGTTAGATTACTCTGGCGAGCATTTTGACAGAATTATGTGCCCTTTTTAACCTTAGAAAATTGAAAATTTGGTTAAGAAAAAAGTATACTTTTTGTGATTGGGAATATAGCCGAATTTCGGCTATAAAATGGGCCAAAACAAAACCCTGCCTAGGATCATGAAACTTCATAGGTACATTGATCATGACTGGAAGATAACCCCTATTGATTTTCAGGTCACTAGGTCAATGTCACAGTGACACGAAACAGTAAAATGGTTTCCAGGTGATAACTCAAGAATTCTTAGGCCTAGGATCATGAAACTTCATAGGTACATTAATCATGACTTGCAGATGACCCCTATTGATTTTCAGGTCACTAGGTCAAAGGTGAAGGTCACAGTGACAAAAAACGTATTCACACAATGGCTGCCACTACAACTGACAGCCCATATGGGGGGCATGCATGTTTTCCAAACAGCCCTTGTTCTATTCTATTTCTTTTATACAGATTTTTGAATATAAACAAAGACCTATACAAATGTATTCTATAGGTCTTTGATATAAGTTATAATCGACAAAAAATAATGTATCCGAAAACGACAGTCCAAAAATGTGCATTTTGTTTGACTGCAGAAAATGAAATTTGGTTGACATATTGCTTTTTAATTGATGAGTTAATTGTTATTGTTTACATTCGGGATTTTCCGTGCATGTGCACTGACTGGTTGGCAAAAACACTGGTTACAGTAACGTAAAACATGTATTAAGGGCTTTTGTTTAGTCAATAAATTGATAATAAAAAATGGAAATAAACGTTAAAACTCTTAACAAATAGTGAAAATATATCATATTAATTACCAAATTAATGTATATTCACACATCAAATTTCCTCTTCATAAAAATACGAAGAAGTTATAAGCATAGAGTAAAAGTGATCGGATGACTAAATACTTACCATTCCACAAAACAAAACAATACATTAGACGTAATCTTTCTGATGAGACTTGAAAAAATTATATTTCAACACTTATAAAACATATATTAATTTTGATTATAATTATAAGTGGTGTGGGTAGTGTTCATTTTCATCAGCGATCGATAATGTCATAGGTGCATTAAATCAATTATAAAACAAAGCCCTAAAAAGCGGAATACATTGCTCTTTTTAAATATCGTGGCAATTTTCTTTTACATTGAATGAATTTTCGTTTCGTTTACATTGAATGACATTATAAATACAATTTAGCATAAAACAGATAAACACTGCATATTAATTATGCAAAGTGAACGTTCTTTGCATGTATATTGCTCTCTCTTTATTAGTAATAAGGAGTGATACAAATCTAGCATTTTATGATAAAGGCTTAAAATAAGATTTAGTATATTTGAAGAAAGTATTTTTTACCCTATTGTGATTGCTTGTGTTCATGATGGTGTTTCGTACACTGCAGTAATGTACAATCTTTACAAGTATTTAGCGGGGTTTACTTTTGCCGGTACCCGTAAAATACCTTAATAGCGTAGCAGTAAAATTGCACAATACTTAAAATGTATAGTTATTAAACAATCTATTATTAAGATTAAACTGGCTTATATATACACACACTAGTTCCTGTGAATCCATTTCCGACAAATGTTTTCATTAATGTTAATGTTAAAATATTTTATTGAAGCAACTAATCAGTATTTTTAGCTTTAAAATTTGTCTTAAATGATTGCTCAATATGCCAAGAGATGACATGGAGGTATAGTAACTTATGTTTACTGACCAGACACTCTTATGCAACATGTGGTTTATGCAGGGACCCAAGTGCAGGTCCCTTGTTTTATGAAACCATGTTTTCTTTGTTATTGTCTGGACAGTATCCAAGCATAACGAGATAATCGTTTTGTGATCAGGGCTTTTTTCCTTCTTTGGGACCCGCCGAAAATCGGCCCTTTCCCCTCAGATTTTTTTCCCCTCAGCAGGTAAATTTTCCCCCATTTTTTTTTTTTTTTAACTTTTAATACATAAGTTAACCTGATCCAGTGTAGAAAATATAACATATTGCATAATTAAATTATCTGTTGTCTTGATTTTGTTTTAAAAACAGCAAAATATGTTGAATTGATTATTTAAGACTTTCCTTATTTTCCCCAAAATCCGGCGTTTCGCGTGATTTTTTCCCCCAAAAGCCGGCATTTTGCGCGATTTTTTTCCCCTCAAAAAAGGCCAGGCCCTTTCCCCAAAATCAGATAAAAATCCCTGGTGATAACAAAGGTGCAATTAAACACCGGGATATTAATGCTGCAACATAGAGTGTGAAAATATGTGTGAACAATTAAATAAAACAATTAGATTAAACAAGAGAATTTATTTAATGTGTAAGAAAGTAAGTTTGTTCAGACATATAAAGGTTCATATCAGTTACCCTATGTCGCGTACATAAAATCGACATATTGGTTGTTTTCATCCTTTTTTGTTTTTGTTCATGAAATTTAACTAATTCTGAAAGAAAGTCAATTTCTGAGAATTTTCTAACTAAATATGGTCGCGAAGAAGTGCCAGGTAGAGAGATTTTTGTGTAACCACATACCGAGCTCTTAGAGTGTGTTCCACTCCCGAGTTCGTTGTTAGTAAAAAAACAAATGATAATAACAACGATATAATCGTTCCAAAGATGCATTTCCTTGCATGCTAATGTTTTATTCAGACATAGTAGAAAAATTATATTTGATATTGTGCATGATTACCATTAAGACGATGATTCTGTCAACCTTCTCTATATGCGCTTATTTGAATTGCACCTCTTTTTGCCAACCAGTGGGCGGTGTCTAAACTTTCAGGTGCGTGTGATGTCACGCGTTAACTCGTCTATAGCATATTTTGTGGGTAAAACACAACTTTTTTATCACCTTTTAATTTCAAAGGATAATCAGCAGAAAGGTGTAACATCATTGACATAGAACTAGTTATTTAATTATCATCCTTAAATTCAGATCGATAGTCGGGAGAAAGGTGTAGACTGTAGAGTGATCAGCTAAGAAATAATTTATTTATTGTTACGCTTCTTTTCATTTGTTTTTCATTAAATACGATGTTTGTGATCGGCCGCTATATTGTTGGCGGACGACAATATCAACTGTGTATTCCAATTATATAGTGTCTGCGCATGAAATACCCAATATTATGTGTGAGCAAACTCAATGCTGATTGGCCAGCTACCACGTGCACTTCAATAACAATAAGGTCAAGCGATGTTTTATGTCTGGTCTAGGTGTAAACCTAGGTTAAAAATGCAATATTAATGATTAAAGGCCCATAAAAGGTGACGATCCGTAATAATTACCGATTTTTAAATATTTTTAGCATATTTTTATTTATTAAGGTTATCAAAAAATATTATATACATGCTATTGAAAATTACCATAAAAAATTAGCAATACAACTTGTTTTGAGCTCAAAATACAGTGCCCTCCAAGTCAATTGTGTTTACAAACAATCAGTTTATTTACATCGTTGTTTACTCAATCATGCCGAGCGATTCCGAGCCAGGTTTCCGATTACAAATTTTGATTGGTCTGCACAAGACATTGTGTATCACGTGAGCTGGTCAAGGGTGAAGAAGCAAGACATTCAAAACAAAAATATCTTACCGATCTCATGTTCTCTTTCTTTGTTTACGAGGATATTGTGTTGTTTGTTCTACGCCATCAATATATGCATACTTTACGAAAGAAGCCGAGACACATCGGAGATAGCGAAAATGTACGGAAATTGCAAAGTTGTTAACATTTCTTCAAATTATGTAACGGGTATATCTTTCATAATTCTTGACAATGTTGCACCTACACTGTGTTATTATCATTTTTTATGCAAGAGTAACTTAAATCCGGTAAAAATTAGACCAGTTGATATGCATAATAATTGGATTTGTCACTTTTTAGGAGCCTTTAACAAATGCATTTACCTTTAGTGAAAAGGTGATGGAAAGTTCTTATCATTCTAATAGTATCAACAGAATAATATATAACTACATTCAAAACATGAAATGAAAAGTTTTGTGTGCGGAAATCATAAAAATGATGTGCATTGCAAGTTTTATGTCTTAGTTCAAAGTCACATCATTGAACATTTTTATATGTATTTTCATCATCACTTTTATTTTCTTCACAACATGTACAGCTTTCAAACATTTGCCAGTGTTATTGCATGGGGTGCATGACAAATAGTGTAAGCAGATATAGAAGGCAGCTTTTGGTAATGCTAGACATCTGTTTGCTGCAATAATTGTAGTTAACTTTTATTAAAGTCAACCAGAATGTAATATACCAGTCGTGATATTTTAATCAATATAAAGTATAACTAATAATTGTAAACAAATACGGTATATAAGAACTTTTCTTTTTTTTATCAATCTGGTTGACGGTCCCTTTAAAGGAGGCCGCCAATATTTTTTAATAAGTTTGTATTTTGCATTGGCTAAGGTTAACTGGTATTCAAATGATATTTATACTGTTTAAAATCAAATATAGGCTTGAAAAGACATAAATTGACTAATCAGCAGTTGGGGTGGGCTATATTGGGGTCACTTTTATTGTCAGTTGGTCAATTAGTTGACATAAAATGAGTTTGTAGAGAAAGCTTCTACAACACATTTCAAGCAAATAAATTGAAACTTTAAATATGTATCTCCATGGAATGTAGATGTCTGAGATATTTTTTGCGTCCCTAAAGCAATAATGGGGTTAACTGGGTAATGCTTTTAGCATGATGCCATCGGTCACGTTTGTGACCAAGCTCTAGTTAATTTAGTAGGAATATACAGTTGTATCTGGTTCAATATTGTTGCATTTCTGTATATTGTTTCAAGCCAAAGCATTTGTGGTCATTAAGTATTGTTTCTTAATGTAATTTACATGTTTTGATGTATAGTTGTTCTGAATGAATGTTTATTTGCTACTTTACTAATTGATTAAAACCTTGATTTTTGCTGTTCTCTACTATTACATAATTCCAGCATTATTTACATTTGATTTTTCTGTTTTATTCACACTGTAATCAAGTAAATTTTTCGAAGCTCTTTCTTGTGTTGCTTCATTGTTTTATGTTAAATAAAATTTATGAAACATGATTGTGGTGATAATTTCAATTGATAGCACAAACATGTTATTTAATTTTAATATGTAGTCACTCTACATAAGTAGTTGCTTATGAAAGTTAACTTTTATGTGATTCATAATGGCAGTTATTGTCTTGATGGTTCAACTACCAATATTTTTTTTTACCCTTTCCCCATAAGAAGCAAAGTGAAAATGGCTATGTGCAAACAGCATAAAACCAGAACAGCCTGCGAGTAACTCGCAGTCTGTTCAGGTTTTATGCTGTTTGCTGCTCATCAGCATCTAAGGGTTGGAAATGAAGCCTTTAAAATTTGAATATAGTAAAAAAGGTCTTTAATTAAATGTTACATTCAAAGGGACAGCAAATGTGTTAAAATACTTATCAAAGTGGTAAAGGGTTACCATTCTATGTTTCATAGATGATGTTGATGCAGAAGAGGATGGAGGTGAAAAGAAAGGGAAGAAGCGGAAAAAGAAGGATGGCAGTAGCAAAAAGAAGAAGAAAAAGAAGAAGCATCACCATGACGACGATGTAAGCAGAATGTTTAATTAAACAAAACAATTGTCTGAATGTAAATTTGTGAAACTTGCCATCAATATTATTGTATAAATATGATGTATGCTAAAAGCTAAGGTTGACACCGCCTGTTTGCTTTACACCACAGATGGCATAATATTTAGTTTATTAATCATAACAAACATAAATACTAGATTTATTATGCTCCCCCAAAATTTATTTTGGGGGGAGCATATAGTCGCTGCTTTGTCTGTCCGTGCGTGTGTGTGCGTCCGTCCATGCACAATTTTTTGTCCAGGCTATTTCTCAGCAACTAATGACCAGAATTCAATGAAACTTTATGGGAAGTTTCACTACCAAGAGGAGATGTGCAAATTATCAGCGGGTTCTGGTCGGATGATTTTTCACAGAGTTATGGCCCTTTGAAATTTTCCATTAACTGTACATTTAGTGCAATTCTTGTCCGGGCTATTTCTCAGCAACTAATGACCGGAATTCAATGAAACTTTATGGGAAGCTTCACTACCAAGAGGAGATGTGCATATTATCAGCGGGTTCTGGTCGGATGTTTTTTTACAGAGTTATGGCCCTTTGAAATTTTCCATTAACTGTACATATTGTGCAATTCTTGTCCGGGCTATTTCTCAGCAACTAATGACCGGAATTCAATGAAACTGTATGGGAAGCTTCACTACCAAGAGGAGATGTGCATATTATCAGCCGGTTCTCGTCGGATGGTTTTTCACAGAGTTATGGCCCTTTGAAATTTTCCATTGTACATATAGTGCAATTCTTGTCCGAGCTATTTCTCAGCAACTTATTACGGGAATTCAATGAAACTTTATGGGAAGCTTCACTACCAAGAGGAGATGTGCATATTATCAGCAGGTTATGGTCGGATGATTTTTCACAGAATTATGGCTCTTTGAAATTTTCTATAAACTGTACATAGAGTGCAATTTTTGTCCGGGCTATTAATCCCCAACTACTGACTTGAATTCAATGAAGCTTTATGGGAAGCTTAACTACCTTGAGGAGATGCACATGTTATTTGTGGGTTCTGGTTAGATAATTTATTTAGAGAGTTATGGCCCTTTGAAATTTTTAAGTTGCTAAACCATCCATCGTATTATTTTGTCCAAAGTTATGCACCTCAAGACATTTCCTTTTATCTGAAAATATATTGCAATATTGTGACCAAAAAAACCTTTGGGGAGCATCACCCGTCTCCGACGGTTTCTTGTATTACTAGTAACTAACTAGTGGTATGGCTACAGATATTATTGCTGAGTATAGAATTGGATAAAAATTTATTCGTAACAACTAGTATATTTGGAAGCATGTTGCACCTTCAACTTTTAGAGTGCCTACAACTTTGTGTTACTCTTCAGGGTTCAGATGAAGAAAAACACAAGAAGAAAAAGAAAGACAAGAGCAGTGTTGACTTGGGGGCTCCCAGAGAGAGACCTCGGGTATGTTGCTTGTGGGGTCTGACTACATTATGTACTGAGTACCACTGACACACAGTTTCAGCTTCTCTGGAAAAAACCCATGCATATTTGTTTATAGCCCAAACAGACCCTGTCCTTGGGTTTACTTGTTCTCCTTATAATAAGTTATATGTATGTAGAAAAAAAACTGTAAATATCCTCACTAATATCAAAATCTTAGAGGTTTTGGTATTGGCATGTATTATTTAATGGTCAGCTGATACCAAGTTCTATTACGCCCTTTACCACTTAGACACATATATTCAAGCATTTGTAATCCCTTAGAAAGTTATATTTTATTTAAGACCTTTTTTACTAGATTCAAGTTTTTAATGCTTTATCTCCAAACCTTAGATACTGATGAGCAGCACACAGTATAAAACCTGAACAGACTGCAAGTTACTCGCAGGCTGTTCTGGTTTTATGTTGTTTGCACATAGCCATTTTCACTTTGCTTCTTATGGGGGAAAGGGTTAAATCATCAAACTAAGGTCAAAATGGGCCCCACCTTTGGGCTAAATCGTTTTCCTTATATGTACATCGTAAAACTTTCAAAACTCTCTAAAATAACAAGTCACAGTGACTTGGACTTTTGCATGAAATATCGCATGATGGTCCTCTACCAAGTTTGTTCAAATCATGTGTCTTGGCTCCAAGTGGGCCCCACATCTTGGGTAACTGGTTTTAATGATATATTTGACAAGTTTCAAAGTGGATGCATTTGGTAGAAAAACATAATCAGCAGGGAGTGCATTTTTCCTTATATAGCTATACTGAAATATTATAAACACTCGAGAGGTCACATTTTTCGTCCAATTTTCATAAAACTTGCTCTATACATTTGTTCTAACAAAATCTTGGCCAAGTTTGATAATGGTTTCAGAAACATCACACAAGTTGCCCAGAACATGTCCACCGAGTATCAGTTGAGCGACCAAGGACGTTTGGCCATCTTGTTCTACTTGAGATCAAGTTTGGGATCCTGAATTTTCGTAATGATGGGTCTTGGGCCGAGGAAAATATATTTTTTCTCATATAATTTATGTCATACGATAATAATGTTTTTCCTAGCCTGGCCTTGAGACCTCTGCAGACATTGCCGTGAAGTTTGGTCTGGCCAACATAGAGCTGGAGTACACGGAGGAAGACTTTGAGGCACTCACCAACTACAAACTCTTCCGTGAGCACATCCAGCCCCTCATAGTAGAGCAGAACCCCAAGGTCCCACAGGCTAAGCTCGTGAACCTCATAGCAGCCAAGTGGCGCGAGTTTGCGCAGGCTGCAGGCCAGTACAAGAAGTCTAGGCAGGGAATGGTCAGCCCGACTGGGGAGGCGCCAGCTGAGAAGATTGTGGATACCCCTGCACAGGCTAAAGAGACGCAGTCAGGTATGGCTGTTTTGTGATGTGTTGGGTTACAGTGCAAACATAGGGCCTGTCTGGTTATTATCCCCCGCCATAGGTGGAGGGATATTGTTTTGGCGTTGTCCGTCTTTCCGTCTGTCTGTCTTTTCGTCCGTCCAGCACTTTTGTGTCCGGAGCCATATCCTGGAAGTGCTTTGGCGGATTTCATTGAAACTTGGTATGAGTATATATATGGATAAGAGGATGATGCACGCCAAATGGCATTGTACGCCATCTCTTAATAACGGAGTTGTGGCCCTTTGTATCTTGAAAAAATGCTTTTTTGAGGGTCAAATACTACACTTTTGTGTTCAGAATCATATTTGCAGGGGATATCAATTCAACCAATTTGCTTGTTTTTAAGGTTTTATTATATTTTCTGATAATTTGTTACACATGTCAGCAGAGGCTGACCTTTGTGTGTAATTTCTGAACTAATTCCTAAAATATTGTATAAGTTGAGGACACTGGTCAGGTCTTACTGATCATGCTTATGGGGCAAGTTCTTGAGTGAGTAAGCATGGTGCTAAGACATTAAGCATTGCCGTAGTAGCCGTTCTGGACTGATAATCATACATTTGTGAAAATCTTTAAAAATGTGATAAATGCTTGTTAATGTTCAAACACAAGTCAAAAGACTGATAAAAAACCAGAATCAGATCTGTTTGACCAAGTAAGAAATTCTTTGGTTTAGGTAAACTACTTGAACATGTCACAAGACTGGGGATCATTTCAATAAGATATCGTATCGTAAATATCACGTTATCGTAACTCGAGTAGTTGCGATTGGATTTACGATTATCGTAAACCGTTTCAATAACCCCCTCGTAAATGTCCTCGTAAATCGCTCTCGCAATCTATGATTTCTTTATTGTACATTCGGTTTTCTTTGGGGTTATATTCAAACTGTCAATATCCGGTAGGGTGTTTACATCGTGTTTTTTTCGTAATGTGTTGCGGAAATTTGAGAGAAAGCACCTATTACAAACATTGAACAGAGAGCGAGATGGCTCACACGGGATCAATAGACGATTTATTGCATAAATCAATCTTTCGTACTGTGTTACAGTGGAATAGTGTTGTTTTTCACTGTGTGCAAAGTCCATGAACTCACTGGAATTGTTACTAACGTCGTTAGTGGAAATGTCTAATCATCATGCTGAATTATCAACAGAATCATTTCTGTGGAACACTGCGATATGCCTTATATAAGTGTTTCATAGTTATGGTGCTTTTAAAATAGTTCACTATCTGCCAAGATTGGAATGGTACTTGTATACAGGTAAAATAAATAATTGTGCAGTGTTTATTTTACTAACATATTGTAGTGAAATAAGGTCACTTCCAACAGCCTTGCTGTTGGGCTAGCTCTTTAGCGACCGGGTTAAAGTGTCTAACTACCACTCTGGAGGTCGTGGGTTCAATGCCCGGCTTGAGCTCAGTATTTTCACATTAATGGCGACGAGGCAAAATACGAACTGTGAATGCGGGAATGGGTCTGAGCTGTTTAATGGTTTCTGGGAGGGCCATGCGGATGTAAGACATGCTGTAGCGAGCGTTTCTGGGCCTTGAAACATTATTAGGGGGAGGAGTGTAGTGAAATAAGGTCACTATGGCTGTTGGGCTAGCTCTTTAGCGACGCTGTTAAAGTGTCTGACTACCACTCTGGAGGTCGTGGGTTCAATCCCCGGCTTTTGCTCAGTATTTTCACATTAATATCATACACTATCACATATAAATATTTATTTAACTCTTTGTATTAAAGCTTGATTCCTGAAAAAGTATGATGCTTATCAAGACACTGGAGTCTATTTCCCGAGTAGAACCAATACTTTGTGTCATCAGAGATGATCTTGAGGACCCTTCCTCATTCCCTCATTGCCTGTGGGGATCAAAGTGGGACCTTCTGATAAAAGTAGCTAGACAGACACTATAATTATGTAATATTCCAGGACAACCTTTTTACTCGAGGTATTGTCATAGCCAGCTCGTCGCCCGCCGTCTGCCTTCCGCATCATGCTAAAACTTTGACATTTTGCTCTAAAATCAAAGTTCTTCCAACTGCAACATAAAGTTTCATTGAATTCTGGTCATTAGTTGCTGAGTAATAGCCGGGACGAGCATTGCACTATATGTACAGTTAATGGAAAATTTCAAAGGGCCATAACTCTGTGAAAAATCATCCAACCAGAACCTGCTGATAATATGCACATCTCCTCATTGAATTCCGGTCATTAGTTGCTGAGAAATAGCCCGGACAAAAATTGTGCACGGACGGACACACGAAAGGACGGACGGATGGACAGATGAAGCGGCGACTATATGCTCCCCCCAAAATTTTTGGGGAAACATAAAAAATCAAAGTGGCGCAGAAGGGGACATAGTGTTTCCGACAAACACATTTCTTGTTTTTCCTGCATGTTTCCTGCATACATTCATTTTTGTGTATAAATTTTTTTTATTTCTCCTTGTAAAAAATGCACTTCATCAGAAAATAAGTAGGTAACCATAAGTGCATTTTAATTGTGTTTTAAGTATATTTTCATATAATTTAATTAACTTTTTGGAATAAACAAAACTGAAAAAGTACACAGAAGTGTATTAAATTTGCATTAATTGCATTTTCATATACATACATGTACCAACACCTATGTATGAGCAGTAGTCCTTAAATGGTTTACTTATGGTTGAAAAATGCATTTTGTATTGCTATTATTTCAAAATATAGCTACCCATCCAGTTCAATATACAACTGTAATGTTAAATTATACACAGTGACACTAAGTGAAGTTGGAATCTAACATATTTTCAACAATTATAATGTGCTTTTTTAGCCGGATTTTTTTCGAAAAAATCTCGGCTTATAGATTGATGTTGTCGGGCGGGCGGGGGGGGGCGGGCGGGCGGGCGGGCGGGGTGGCGGCGTGCTCGAAAATGTTAAAGTTCTTATTTCATGGTATAACTTTGGTATGCTTGGACCTAGAGTCTTCAAACTTGACATGAAGGTTGGCCAGGATTAACAGATGACCACTGGTCATTTCAAGGTCATTCATTTGAAGGTCAAGGTCACTGTGACCTTCAATATAAAAAATGTTAAAGTTGTTATAACTTTGGTATGCTTGGACCTAGAGTCTTGAAACTTGACATGAAGGTTGGCCATAACTAGTTAGTAACCACTGGTCATTTCAAGGTCATTCATTTGAAGGTCAAGGTCACTGTGACCTTGAATGTAAAAATGTTAAAGTTCTTATTTCATGGTATAACTTTGGTATGCTTGGACCTAGAGTCTTCAAACTTGACATGAAGGTTGGCCAGGATTAACAGATGACCACTGGTCATTTCAAGGTCATTCATTTGAAGGTGAAGGTCACTGTGACCTTCAATATAAAAATGTTAAAGTTGTTATAACTTTGGTATGCTTGGACCTAGAGTCTTGAAACTTGACATGAAGGTTGGCCAGAACTAGTAAGTAACCACTGGACATTTCAAGGTCATTCATTTGAAGGTCAAGGTCACTGTGACCTTGAATGTAAAAATGTTAAAGTTCTTATTTCATGTTATAACTTTGGTATGCTTGTACCTAGAGTCTTCAAACTTGAAATAAAGATTGGCCAGTACTAGAAGATGACCACTGGTCATTTTAATGTCATTCATTTGAAGGTCAAGGTCACTGTGACCTTAAATGTTAAAATGTTAAAATTGTTATAACTTTGGTATGCTTGGACATAGAGTCTTCAAACTTGACATGAAGGTTTGCAAGCACACTTAGATGACCACTGGTCATTTCAAGGTCATTCATTCTAAGGTCAAGGTCACTGTGACCTTGAATGTAAAAATGTTAAAGTTCTTATAACTTTGGTAGGTAAAAATGTTAAAGTTCTTATTCCATGTTATAACTTTGGTATGCTTGTACCTAGAGTCTTCAAACTTGACATAAAGGTTGGCCAGTACTAGAAGATCACCACTGCTCATTTCAATGTCATTCATTTGAAGGTCAAGGTCACTGTGACCTTCAATGTTAAAATGTTAAAATTGTTATAACTTTGGTATGCTTGGACCTAGAATCTCAAACTTGACGTAAAGGTTTGCAAGCACACTTAGATGACCACTGGTCATTTCAAGGTCATTCATTTCAATGTCATTCATTTGAAGGTCAAGGTCACTGTGAACTTAAATGTTAAAATGTTAAAATTGTTGTAACTTTGGTATGCTTGGACCTAGAATCTCAAACTTGACGTAAAGGTTTGCAAGCACACTTAGATGACCACTGGTCATTTCAAGGTCATTCATTTGAAGGTCGAGGTCACTGTGACCTTGGATGTAAATATGTTAAAGTTGTAAATACTTTGGTATGCTTAGACCTAGAGTCTTCAAACTTGATATGAAGGTTGGCCAGAACTAGTAGATGACCACTGGTCATTTTAAGGTCAAGGTCACCGTGACCTTGAATGTAAAAATGTTAAAATTCTTATTTCATGGTATAACTTTCTTATGCTTGGACTTACAGTCTTCAAACTGGACATGAAGGTTGGCCAGCACTAGTAGATGACAATTGGTCATTTTAAGGTCATTGAAGGTCAAGGTCACTGTGACCTTGAATGTTAAAAATTAAAAGTTGTTTTAACTTGTTTAACCTTTTGGAGTGATCATAAGGCTGTCTGGATTTCTGTGTAGGTATGTGAAAGCAAAACAATAAATAGTATTATTTCATCTAAGTTTATTTTCTTACATTTGATAATGAAATTGATGGAAACTTCAAACAATATGTTACTAATTTGCTAATAAAAAAATTGAGATCAAACTTTCCTAATTGTCAATTCAAGTTCATATTTGTGACCTTAAATGTTATTGTTGTTCATGTATATGCATGCATTCAAAACATAACACAAGGTTTGCTCATGCCTTGAAAAGTACTTACATTTCATTTTGACCTTTGAACAATATTTCAGTAATTTAAGTATTGCATTGACAAAAACACGAAAGGTACTTTCCTGTCATTTAAATAAAAAATCCGGCTTCAATGCGGTCATCTCCGACCGCGGAACTCTTGTTCCTATTGTGTTTATTTATTTGACAAATTTTTAAGTTAAATAGATACTTGCATATACAAATTCATTTCATGCTCTGAATGTATTTTTGTTAAATTCTGTGTATACTTGTTGTATTATTAGAACTTTTCTAATGTTTAACAGTGATGGTATTTTTATTATTTTCATTGTATTTTTAAACTGTGTGCAGGCACACATCCACAGGGATTCATTTTTTTAGGATTTAAGAAAAAATCAAATTAAACACCCAGTGAAATCAATTAAAATGATACAATTATATATGCAATAGTGTCTATTTTACTTATATTTTGTACAAATTAATAACAGGTTAAACTGCATGTACTGCAGTGTTGAAAAAAACACTGTTTATTCCCAAATTGATGTCTTATTCCAACTTCACATAACAGTGTGTTCCTAGAATAATGAAGAAATACTGGAATCTCAAATTGTGTCAAATCATTGTTTCTAATATCTGCATCAGCAGTAACCCTTCTGAAAATGAAATGTGCTTTTTACCAAAATGCACTTAAAAATTGCATTTATTTGCACTTGTTTAAGCGAATCGTCTGCATTTTCTAAAGAGTACACTTTATTGCATTAATTAATTAGAATCAGATGAAGTTTTTTTCATGTTCTTTAAATTCGGAAGTTTATTTTTCTCTTTTTTTAAATAAATAATCCACTTTTTCTTAGACAGTGGGGTTTTAAGTACATCTTTTTAATTTATAAAATGTTTAAAGTGTATCTTTTCTAGGTTAGGACATATTTTTACTTTAGAAACAAAATAACTCATTCTTAAAAGCATTATTAGGTGTTTGCTAAAATTAAAATTAGTAACAAAGTATTTTTGCCATTGGGGCCATACAATCAAAATGTTCACCATGAAAATGCTGACAACTTCAAAGATCATTCTTTTTAAGTACAAATGTAAGCGCTTCTTCTGCGTTCTCTGTATTGCAATCCACTTGATAATTTAAAGTGTATTTAATTACATGTTGAACAAACAGATTGTAAAGTAAGAAGCTAAAGTGACATTATTCAAGAAGCTTCTTCTCTTAAAGATTCACTAACACAACATCGAGTTTAAACAGTTTTAACAACTTTATCCACAACAACAGTAAATATTTGTAGTGGTTAAAACAATGACCCAAAGAAATATTATTTATATGATTTAAAAAAAAATCTGACTACATATGTGAAGGATTATTTCAATATCTGTGGAAAATATAGGGATATGGAGTAGCTGTACACACAATTTAAGTGGAACATTTTAAGTACAAAAGGGGCATTATTAAGCTAAATGCAGGTTAGAGATAAGCAACTTGGTCAGTGACCTCACAATGACATAATGACCCTGAATACATAAGTGCTTTTAATGAAAATATGTAATAGAAACAGTGATATAAGGATGTTGCATGTTTACCATAATTTTATTAACAGCTTATCATTCAAAGTATAGTTGAGCTAAAATTAAATATATATTTTACATTTAAGTTCAAATAAATAAAAAAAACACATTTTTTTCTTCAAGAGTTCCTGCTGTGTTCAGCTGAATGTGTGTAATATAACGTATTGAGTATTATGGGTATGAGAGTCCCATCCACTGCTCCCAGGCCTTGTGGCAGAATCCAACCTTCATGCAAGTTTGTTGTTGTACACGGACTGGAAACCTATGGAATGTATCATGTGTTTAAAATTAACAGTACATGATAAAGCATTTACATACATGATTTGATTAAAGGGGCCTTTTCACAGATTTTGGCATTTTTTAACTTATTCATTAAATGCTTTATATTGATAAATGTAAACATTGGATCATAAAAGCTCCAGTCAAAAATCAAGAAAAAAAAATAAAAAAGGAAAAGAATATTGTCCGGAGCAGGTTTCGAACCAGTGACCCCTGGAGTTCTGCCAGAGTCCTGAAGTAAAAACACTTTAGCCTACTGAGCTATTCCGCCGAGCACACCATCTTGACGTATTTTATACCTTATATAAGCTATCTTCGTAGTTTCACAAAATTTAACGACAAAAACAGAACTCTCCAAATTATTCAATCGTTTCGCGTTGCAACGCTTTATAATTTTTAGGTTTTAAAATCGTCAAAAGATGCATATAATGGCTATATTAGAGCATGGTTAATGTTCAGTATTACTGTTTCCTCACAAATATCATAACTAAAACGAAAACTTACGAATCTGAAACAACTTTTTTCAATTTTGTCAATTTACCAAAGCGTGAAAAGATCCCTTTAACTGTGTTTAAATTTTCATTTATATACTGTGCTCAAGTTTTCATCATCTATTGATTTTTATTCACATATAGTTTATGTATCAAATAAAAAAAACAAATGAGGAAAAAAACAAAGATGAAAAGTAAATAAATTATGATTGTACCATCCCTGTAAAATGAAAAATACTTTTAACTTTAATTATTTGACCCAATATCTATATAAGATTTTATCACATGCTATACCCTGTTACACATGTGTAATAACTGTAATATACTTTTTATGCGTTTTCATTGGCTTAGTTTTTGTTTATTGACCAATTGCATTTTTTATTTCACCGAAATGACGTTGCAACGTCAAATGATGCCACGAAATGTAAACAACATTTGGTATTTATCATTATGTTTGCGTAAATATTGATTTAATTTGCTCATTTAAAAGCATGTGATAAAAAAGATCTCACTGTTGTTGTCATATCATACATGTACCATATTTTATTAAACTCGTCTAGGAAATTCATTAGTAAGCTCGCCAAAGGCTCGATTTCTTACAAAATTCCTTAACTCGTTTAATAAAATATGGTATGATATGACAACTCGTGCCAGATCCTATATGTAAGACATGATGTATTTAAATAAATAACATTTTTTCTTCAACAGTTTAAAATCATGATTGAGTAATTGACTATAGAAATAGACATTTACCGATCATATGTTTGCTGATTGAACTCGTGAAGGCATGTCAAATAACGAAAGATGATCTGCTGATTCCATGAAGATCTGCCAGCTTGGAATAGATGTTTCCTTTGGCCAAAAATCTTTAACTGATGTCAGTGATGACTGATGAGTACCTGTTGGTGTAGTACAATATGAAAAAGTGAATAATACTTCTTGTGTATGTGTGTTCAAGAACAACAAGATATTTTGAAACTCAGTAACTGATTTGTTATTTCATGATGATCATCACTTTGGTGTTTTGTGGTTGTAGGTTTAATACACATGTTGGCTAACAGTTGCCTAACTGGGCACATTTTACAATCCAACATAATTTAGCAATACAAGTATCGTTCTGACAGAATATTAAATAAACATAATACAAAGAAAAGGAATAGATTTTAAAGAGTTGTATAGCGTTGATAACAAACATTAACCAATAAAAAACAAGGCTCCATTGAGTACTTATCCGAACAAAAAAACTTCCGAAATCACATGCAAATTGCAATGGAGATAAAAGCTTACAGCAAAATTAATCATTGCACAATAATTCGAGCGGCAGAAAGTGCATATACTTCAACTGCTGTTGAACAATATAATTGAATCACACACAAAATAAACACATAGGGTTTTCACGTATGATAAATTGCAATTTATTTTGATTTATTAATTTTATCCTTGTCGAATATAAACAAAGGGCAGTAACTGACATATTGATTCCAACGTTAAATATCTTGCATAAAGTAATCAAGGGATAAAAAACAACATGTTTACTTCCTCTGTATTGTCGTCGATAAAAAAGATGGAGCCAAAAGCTTCCTATTCGGCGTCTATATGCACAACATACGCGGCGTCCATTTTGGTTTCGACGTAACTACGACTGCTACTTATGTCTCGTAGACTTACGAGAGAATTCTACGATATCGTAAGTTGCGAAAGTTTATTGAAACGCAAAATGGCAAGTTGCGATAATCGCAACTGGTTTACGAGTCGTAACATACTTACGAGAGCTTATTGAAACGGTCCCCTGGTCTGGTTTTCCTGTGGCTTTTTAGCAGCACTTTACATGATCATAGCTCTGGAAACAGGCTTATCAGGGACGAGACTTAAAGTTTAAAGGAAGTCTTTGGTTACAAGAAGTCTTCAGTAAAATCCAGTTTAGGCAGAATGTGTAGTCCCTGATAGCTTGTACAGACTCCACAGGCTATTCATAAACAACACTTTCCACTTTTATGGAATCATCTGTTTATAAGAAGTAATAAAAGTAGGCAGAAAGGCCTGTTTTATCCAGATCAAGGCTTGATTCAATAGGGAAAGATGTAGGATTATAAAAGTACAGAGTGCTACTCAAAAGCCAAAGAAAAGCCATAGAACAAGGCTGTATTTTGAATTATTGTTGGTTCCAGATGAAGACACAGCTGAGGATTACTACACAGAGGAGAAGGCTGCGGCATCGTCGTCAGGCAAGAAACGTCGAGGCCGCAAACCCAAGGAGCAGAAAGTGGTGGAGCCGCCCCCGCAGCAGGAAGAGGAAGTGGAGGAGGAGAGCATGATGGGAGACGAAGAATACGTCGAGGAGAAGCCTAAAAGGAGGCGAGCTGCTAAGAAGTCAAAGAAAGCACTGGATGCTATGGATGGTAATGAATTTTATGATCAAAAAGTCAATAAAAAAATGATCAAAACAATGTTTATCAAAGTCAAGAGATGTTTTTGACTTTTTGTCTGCTAACAGTAGCCTATGATTGGATCATAAGAAGATGTTGTTTTTCTTGAATGTATTTTGCGTCTTGAAAATCATGGCAAATAAGCCACACAATAAAAAGGAACCATGCCATAGACAAGAATCACAATATACCCTGTTTATTACTATACTTCCCAAATAAAGTTTAAAAAAAAGCCAAAATGTCTTTTTTATTTACGATATTATACCAAAACATGGCAATTCAGTTTGATTTGAAGTTAACATTAGTTCCAGGTGTGAAAGGGTCTTAAATCATATGACATTATGAAATATCTTTGATATTCTTTGGATTGTTGACCATACCATTTATAGTCATTTACATTAAAAAGATGCCTCCAGTACAAGATTAGGGCTGTATAGTAAACGATGATACCTGATTCAGTTGCACTACGAAAAATTTACGCATAATTTGTCAGTACATGTATTAATTCATCGCTTATTGTGGTTTAGGTGCTTGGTTATCAAACAGTTCAGGCAAACATGCTTACGGTTTAAACAATTTACACCAGAAAACTTCCAAATGTATTTTTTTACTGATAATCACAGGGGTGTGTTTTTTCCTCCCTTTCAATGTTGAACTAATTGTACAAATAGTTGTAAACTTTGCTTGATCTGTAAAGAAACGAAAAGTTAATTTGAACCTTGTAAGGGGGGTAGGGAATTTTCCTCTCATGAGGTGGTTCTTATATTATACCGCTGTTATCAAGGATAAATCAAATATTTTTTCTAAACCTTTCTACTAAATGAAGAGTACATTGTCATCTACTGTCTGTTCAGATGAAGAGTTTGATGATGAGGAATACGTGGAGAGCAAGTCCAAGAAGAAGAGGGGGGGCAAGAAGAAGAAGGGGGCGGACTATGATGATGTAGAGGAAGAGGAGGAGGAGGAAGATGTGTCCTTCAATGTACGTGTATCTTGCCAGTGTGTTTTTTCACCATTTTGGGAATGGGGCAGGGGCCCTTTTTGTTGAGAAATAATTTATTGTTTTGACTAAAATTGGGAAATCTGTGTTTTCTTTTTTGCAAACAAAAACTTGAAAAATTGCAAATTAATTTGCAATATTATATTTACGTAAGATAATCTGATAGCGCTAGATACGGTAGGTAGATGAACTAAAAGTAAAAAATTATTTTTTATTTTGGTAAACTAAGGAATTTTAGCCAGTCTTTTGGGTGAAATATATTCTTTTTGAGATTGGGAATAGGCTGAGTTTTGCGCAAAATTTTACAAAAAAGTAACAAACCCAGCCTGCATACAACTTTAATCATCTGATGGCTTTGTAGAATGTCATGTCTTTATTATACCCATGATAGTTTCATTTGGCTTGAAGAAATTAAGCCAATGCTTGTTACTTTATTATAAAATCCATCTTATTTGTCTCCCTTTTTTTATAAGTTTGTGAATGTGTAGCAGATTTACATGTGTTTATTTCTTGAGACTGACCTAAGTAAATAGTTAGGTGAACAAAAATCAGCAAAGCTGTATTGAAAGTAAATGGATATTTAAATTTTAAGTTCAACTCTATAATATCTGGCCATAATTTCATCACTTCAATAATTATACAGAATTTTGATTGCCATGTGGATTATAATATGTTTGAAACTTTCCTTTTGTTATGGCATTGAAATATAAAACTAAAGAGGTTTAAACCATGTGAGTTATCTATATGTGGAGAGACAATATTTATCACTATAGTTGCCCAACATTTTCACAGGAGAGTAAATCCAGTGGTAAGAAGAAGAAAGGAAAAGCAGTGGCACCAATCAAAATCAAGCTGACTACAAAGAAAAAGAGACGAAGAAAGGGCAGCTCAGTAAGTGTTACTTAAGCTATGATTGTGACTTTGGGTTCCACTGCACACTTGTTATTAAAAATTTTAGTTTTAATCTTTTTAAATATTTTTATGTCCGCCACCCACTATAGTGGGGGACATATTGTTTTTGCCCTGTCTGTTGGTCTGTTGGTTTGAGCCAACTTTAACATTTGCAATAACTTTTGCAATATTGAAGATAGCAACTTGATATTTGGAATGCATATGTATCTCATGGAGCTGCACATTTTGAGTGGTGAAAGGTCAAGGTCATCCTTCAAGGTCAAAGGTAAAAAAAAAAAAAAAAAAAATCAAAGCGGCGCAGAAGGGGACATAGTGTTTCTGTCAAACACATTTCTTGTTTTTCATAAAAGCGGAAAGTGTCATCACTGATTAGCATTGGCTGTCTGCTCAGGCTAAACTTGGACATCACTTTACACATATGCATTACATCCCATTTACCAGAACATAGCTCATATGATCTTTGACATATTAATGAAGCAATAGAGTTGGTTAATGACCAAATATCATAGTTTTTGTAAGAAGACCATGTTTGAGGTTGGTAACTTTGTAAACCTTAAAGAGTCAGGATATGCATACCTAATATGCTGCATGTGTGTGTAGGACGAAGGAGACGGCGGAAACAACACGTCTGACGAGGAATTTGAACGCCAGCTGGAGGAGGCCAGCATGATCGCTGAGCAGGAGAGGGAAGAGAAACCCAAGCGTGCAAAGAAAGGAAAGAAAGCTGCCAAGGGCAAGAAGAGGCTCAAACTGGGCCGCTCCTTTGGGGGTGATCCTGATGCCGAAGGCTATGAGGTGAGAGGGCAGCCTGGTTGATTGGTTTGTTTGATGCATTTGTGAGTTGTATTTGGTTTATTGTTATTGTTTTTTATGTATGTTGGGGGTTGTTTGACTGGAATTTGATTTTTGAATGTTATGGAATGGTATTTTGGATATAAATATCATTGTGTGATAAAGGTAATGGCATGGGTTTATAGTCTTATTTGAATGCTTTACTCATCTTCAAACGACTTTGACATTTACCCCCAATCACTGGGATATAAGTCGTCTGTTTACACTCGGCGCAGTATGCAGTAATGGCACATTGGCGTATTTCTCTCACAGATACAGTAATTACCCATTTATACTCCAGGGTTGAGAGGAGTAAGCGTGGGAATAATTTTTTGCTGGGGAAAATTCCATAGTCTGAGTGGGATTCGAACCAGAGACCCTACCATTCCTAGACCAGCATATTACCACAGTACCACAGTCCCGTTTGATTGCTGTTATGTGTTAGTAGTTCACATCACAGATTAGAAAAATATGTTTGTTAATGTGTGTGTGTGTGAATAAAACATGTTCCAAGACATTAATGTTTAACTATCACAAATGTGACCTATGTCATGTCCCTGCTGCAGACGGACCACCAGGACTACTGTGAGGTGTGTCAGCAGGGAGGGGAGATCATCCTGTGTGACACCTGCCCCCGGGCCTACCACCTTGTGTGTCTGGAGCCTGAACTGGAGGAGGCACCAGAGGGGAAATGGTCCTGTCCTCACTGTGTAAGTATACTAGAGGAGGTCCAAGAGGGGAAATGGTCCTTTCCTAACTGTGTTAGTATACTAGAGGAGGCCTCAGAGGGGAAAAGTCCTGTCTGACTTTTGTAAGTAAACATTTCGTAAGGCAGCGTGTATCATGTAAAAAATCTGGCTTCCTTAAGAACCTACTTTCTAATTCCAATTTTCCTTCAATTTTCACCAATTAAAAGGCTGTATATCACTGATATCTTTAAATATTTCAAGTATACCCATACAATAAATGTAATATCACACACTAATCTAATCTTTCCCCATCTCCAGGAAAATGAAGGTCCCCAGCAGGAAGTGGTGGAGGAGGATGACCACAATGAGTTCTGTCGTGTGTGCAAGGACGGGGGAGAGCTGATGTGCTGTGACCAGTGCCCCTCCTCCTACCACCCCCACTGTCTCTACCCGCCCGTCAAGGAGGTGCCACAGGGAGAATGGATCTGCCCACGATGCTCTTGTCCTCCACTCAAGGCAAAGGTTGGTTGTTGCAGTGTTTTATTTTGTTTATTTTTTTCACAGCCTGTGGGTTTTGGATTTGGAAAAAAATGATGATTAACCAGGACATTGGGAAAATAAAATAATTTAAGAATTACAAATTATTACATTTTTCAAAGATTATCAGTCAAATACAAATTACAATTTTCAACTGAAATTGTGTAATATAAAGTTCTACTTAGATATGTCTTTATTCAATTTAATGATAATGTTTTAGTTCATATTCTTTGTATTAGTCATTTTGGGGAAATTTTGGGTTATTTTTCGGATTTTTAGCTCATCTATTTTTTGAAAAAAAATTATGAGCTATTGTCATCACCTTGGCGTCGGCGTTGGCGTCGGCGTCCGGTTAAGTTTTGCGTTTAGGTCCACTTTTCTCAGAAAGTATCAATGCTATTGCATTCAAACTTAGTACACTTACTTACTATCATGAGGGGACTGGGCAGGCAAAGTTAGATAACTCTGGCGTGCATTTTGACAGAATTATGTGCCCTTTTTATACTTAGAAAATTGAAAATTTTGGTTAAGTTTTGCATTTAGGTCCACTTTTCTCAGAAAGTATCAATGCTATTGCATTCAAACTTGGTACACTTACTTACTATCATGAGGGGACTGGGCAGGCAAAGTTAGATAACTCTGGCGTGCATTTTGACAGAATTATGTGCCCTTTTTATACTTAGAAAATTGAAAATTTTGGTTAAGTTTTGTGTTTAGGTCCATTTTATTCCTTAAGTATCAAAGCTATTGCTTTCATACTTGCAACACTTACTATCATAAGGGGACTGAGCAGGCAAAGTAATGTAACTCTGACTGGCATTTGGACAGAATTATGTGCCCTTTTTATACTTAGAAAATTGAAAATTTGGTTAAGTTTTGTGTTTAGGTCCACTTTATTCCTACAGTATCAAACCTATTGCTTTCATACTTGCAACACTTATTAACTATCATAAGGGGACCGTGCAGGCAAAGTTATGTAACTCTGACTGGCATTTGGACGGAATTATGGGCCCTTTATACTTAGAAAATTGAAAATTTGGTTAAGATTTGTGTTTTGGTCCACTTTACCCCTAAAGTATCATAGATATTGCTTTCATACTTGGAACACTCACAAACTATCATAAGGGTACAGTAAAAGGACAAGTTGCATAACTCTGGTTGTCATTGTTACGGAATTATGGCCCTTTTTTGACTTAGTAACTTTGAATATATGGTTAAATTTTGTGTTTCGATCCACTTTACTTCTTAAGTATCAAGGCTATTGCTTTCAAACTTCAAATACTTTCATGCTATCATGAGGTTACTGTACCTGGCAAGTTGAATTTTACCTTGACCTTTGAATGACCTTGACTCAAGGTCAAATTATTAAATTTTGCTAAAATTGCCATAACTTCTTTATTTATGATTAGATTTGATTGATACTTTGACAAAACTACTCTTACCTGACATACCACAATAGACTCCACCCAAACCATCCCCCGTGCCCTCCCCCCCCTCCCCCCTCCCCCCCCTAATTTTTTTTTTAAGATCATCTCACAAATGACCACCACACCCTCACACTATACCCCCACCCCACCCCCTCCCACCCCAACCCCCCCCCCCAATTTTTTTTTTTTTTGAATTTTTTTTTTTTGAATTTTTTTTTAAGATCATCTCACAAATTACCACCACACCCTCACACTATACCCCACCCCCCCCCCCCGATTTTTTTTTCTCGCTCTTTTGGAAGATAATGTAATAAATGTCCACAACCCCACACTTTACACCCCTCTTCACTCCACCCCTCCCTCCTTTGTGATTGAAAATGAGAGTCTCTTCACCTTTAAAAAGAAAATAGATGAGCGGTCAAGACCCGCAAGGCGGTGCTCTTGTTTTTTTTTGCCATTGGGTGAATTTTGACCCCAAAACATCTCTGTTAGTTGTGTTTGGATAACAGTATTGGTATATATCATTTTATATGATTTGATATTTTCCCTGAGATTGAAGAATGTGAGAAGTTCCTAACTGGACAACAAATTCTTATTTTGCTCAAGGCTCAATTGCAAAGAAATAATAAGCTAAAGACAGTCCATGTTTGACTATGGCAGCGAGGTTCTCTTAACCTTTTGAATGACATAGATCCCTGTCATACTGTTTCATGTAAAATTGCAGGTGGCCAAGATCCTGACGTGGCCTTGTCATACTGTTTCATGTAAAATTGCAGGTGGCCAAGATCCTGATGTGGCCCTGTCATACTGTTTCATGTAAAATTGCAGGTGGCCAAGATCCTGACGTGGCCCTGTCATACTGTTTCATGTAAAATTGCAGGTGGCCAAGATCCTGACGTGGCCCTGTCATACTGTTTCATGTAACATTGCAGGTGGCCAAGATCCTGAAGTGGCCCTGTCATACTGTTTCATGTAACATTGCAGGTGGCCAAGATCCTGACATGGCGCTGGACTGAGCCTCCCCACCCTGAGAAGTCTATGGAGGAGATGGACCACACACATGAACATCATCTGGAGCCCAAGTCTTCAGCTGTGAGTATTCGCCATCTTAAAACAAACAAAAAACAATGTGTTGAGTTTTTTATATTGCTTCCATTCCATGGAAAATGGTTAAATAAAACAGTTGAAAATAATCTTTAAAGCATGATTGATATTCATTTGCTTAATAATTTACCATGTAATCACCTATTGTTTCTCATAGTCAGTAGCATTAAAAAGTATGTTGCTTTTTTTAACAAACAATTGTCTTCAATGACCTTTTAGTACTGTTCTGTTTCTAGGATCATAAGCCACAGCGTGAATTCTTTGTTCGCTGGCACGGACTGTCCATGTGGCACTGTGACTGGGTGTCAGAACTTCAGGTATGGGTAGCAGCCTTGAAAACAAGACTTGTTTCTCCAACCCTTTACATGTTTACACTTCACACATGTTTAGTCCCTCATAAAATCTAATTAAATTGATGATTTAACAGATTTAAGTTTAAAATGCTTCATTTCCAACCGTAAGATTTTGGTGAGCTGCAAACAGCATAAAACCTTCTGGTTTAATGCTGGTTGCATATAGCCATTTTTGCTTGGCTTTTAAGAGGAAAATGGTTAAATAGAACACATTGTTTGTTCAATTTTATTAGGGAAAAAAAATCCTCAGTACTACATCCAGTACAGGTTAATTTGGCTGTAACTGTTTTTATTTTAATTGTTTATATACCTAGCCAAAATAAAAAAAAGTATTTGGTTAACATTGTGGGCAGTGGTGAGTTTTCATGTTGAAGGAAAATCTTCTGAAGTAGTAAATTTTCTATCTGGATTACATTAGAAAACATGTGCAACAAGAGTGCACATGTTTGTGGTACATTTTCTGATTGTATTTATCTCAATTTGAAGTACAATGTAATCTAACAAGCCTTGTTGCATGTGTACAATAACAAGAATGCATAATTTATGAGACATTTGGACCTTGCTTGCTGTGGAAAAAAGGGTTAAATGCATCTGTGTACAGTGTCGTCCCATATTAGGACAGCCTCCTGAGGCTTATCAGGGACGACACATTGGGCCAAAATTGGATTATCCCTAAGTAGAGATTATCTTTCAACCAAAAACTTCAATAAAAGCAGAAAGTGTTGTCCCTTATTAGCTTGTTCAGACTTCACATGTTCATCTTGGACAACACTTTATGCACAAAAATTGAACCCTGTTTTCCAAAAAGCATAGGCTAATTTCTGATGGACAATTTCTCATTCTTGTGTATTCCAACAAGCCATTTTGCAGATTTACATAAATAAGAACGAATGCAATATAGTATAGACAATTGTAATATGTGACTTTCGCTGCATAATCTCTGATACATATTTTCTGGACTATTCCTCAGTTGGACGTGTACCAGCAACCCCTGACACGTATGTACATCCGCAAGAACGACATGGATGAGCCACCGCCCCTGGAGGACGGAAGCAGTTGGGGCGGGAAGGACCGCAAGCGTGACAACAGCAACGACAACCTTGAGGACAGGTTCTACAAGTACGGGGTGCGACCGGAGTGGCTCCAGATACATAGGATCATCAATCATAAGTAAGGAGATAATTTCGACATTTTGGGCGGGATTAAATATAAATCATAAGCAAGAAGAAGTTATTATAGTGTTAGTTATTTTGTGGTGTAACTTATTATCATAATAAGGAAGAAGTATATGGGATGTTAGTTATTTTAGGCTTCGATTTATCCTTTCCCCTGATTTATCCTTTCCCCTGATTTATCCTTTCCCCTGATTTATCCTTTCCCCTGATTTCCTGCTATTGATTGTCAAACTTGATTCACTGGTGGTGCTTAAATTTACTGGAATACAAGTGAAAAGTATTGAATAAAATAGTAAAGGGGTAGGGGTATATTCATCTCAAAATTGTTAAAAAGATCCCATCTCTGGTATTTGTTGATTGTATTTTGGTTGGTTTATCATGTAAAGTTCACAGAATTGTCATTTACTTTAGGTCATAATCGTACGTTTAAGCACTTCATGCAACATGAAGCCTATAACATGTATTCATGTGCTTCATTGAGACCTTAATACAGTTTACTGTTTAATCTAAAATACAATTCTGTGAAACTTAATATTAAATCGTCGGACACAAAATCCATAAATTGTAAGACAAAATGAATATGCCTGGTTTTATGAATCCACAAAGTGTTCATGTCAGCAAAATTAAATTAATCTACAGCATCCAGCTGATACACCAGTTACACACTTGATTCTTGTTAGATACACCAGTCACACACTTGGCTCTTGATTGATTCACCAGTCACACACTTGGCTCTTGATTTGCTGGACTGATCAATGCATGTGCGTAAAGTGGTTGTCCCAGATTAGCCTGTGCAGTCTGCACAAGCTAGTCAGGGACGACACTTTCTACATAAACTGTTTTTTTATAGTATACACACACGCTCTTAATTTGCAGGACTGAGCAATTTATGTGTGATGTGTTGTCTCAGATTCGTTTGTGCAGTCCAGTGACACTTTTAACAGGATTTTCTCTAGTCACACACCTGTCCCTTGATTTACAGGACTGAGCGCGGTGCCCAGTATTACCTGGTGAAGTGGCGTGATCTCAATTACGACATGGCCACCTGGGAACCGGAAGATAGTGAGGTGCCTGAATTCAAATCACACGTCGACTACTATGATAATCTGAGGTTAGTCTGCAACGAGTTCTTAACCCTTTACCACTTAGATATGTATTTTGATGCGTTAAGTATTTTACTAAATAATATTTCAAGTTTTAAAGTCTTCATTTCCAACCCTTAGTTACTGATGAGCAGCAAACAGCATAAAACCTGAACAGACTGACTGCAAGTTACTCCCAGGCTGCTCTGGTTTTATGCTGGTTGCAAAAGCCATTTTGCTGTTGCTTCTGAGTGGGAAAGGGATAAGACATGTTGAGAAATATGATAAATTTAGGTATGGCTTTCATGGAGATACAACATTTTTTAATCATTACTTATGCATATTCCAACCATATTTCAATTTGTTTTTTGGAAGTTACTGAAATATCAAGTAATCATGAGGTACTGTTGTGTTATACTTTTAATTTCCTGACAACAGTTTTCAATTTCCTGACAACAGTTTTCCAAAGTTCTGTAGTATATGTAGTAAGTGTAGTATTTTAGAGCTTTTTTATCACAGATTTATTTCTATACAATATGCAATCTTCAACAATAAAATAGTTCAATGATTTTACATGTTTGAAATTAGTATATCAGGAGTAAGTGAGATAATACAAATTTCACAAAAAAATAGTCTTATTGAATTGACAACGTCCATGTTGCTATCATATAGAAGCAGGTATGTTTGTAATGCCTCCCTTCATAATTTAGCTAAGCTCCGAGGAAACTGGGCCTAATGCATTTGTAAAAAGTGTTGTCCCACATAAGCAATTTCAGTCAGCACATGCTAACCAGGAACTACACTTTCCGCCTTTACTTGATTTTCACTAAGAAGATACTTTCTTTAAACGAAAAAAACAACATAAAAGCCGAAAGTGTTGTCCCTGATTAGCCTGTTTGGATTGCACAGGCTAATATGGGACGACACTTTACACACTGGCACTAAACCCTGTTTCCCCATAGTGGATTCAGTTCTACCTGTAATTCATTACTTGTGTGGTGTAGTTTCCCCAGAGTGGATTCAGTTCTACCTTTAATTCATTACTTGTGTGGTGTACAGGCTAATATGGGACGACACTTTTCACACTGGCACTAAACCCTGTTTCCCCAGAGTGGATTCAGTTCTACCTTTTATTCATTACTTGTGTGGTGTACAGGCGGGTGATGCTGTTTCCCCAGAGTGGATTCAGTTCTACCTTTAATTCATTACTTGTGTGGTGTACAGTTTCCCCAGAGTGGATTCAGTTCTACCTTTTATTCATTACTTGTGTGGTGTAACCCTGTTTCCCCAGAGTGGATTCAGTTCTACCTTTAATTCATTACTTGTGTGGTGTACAGGCGGGTGATTCAGTTCTACCTTTAATTCATTACTTGTGTGGTGTATTGTTACCCCAGAGTGGATTCAGTTCTACCTGTAATTCATTACTTGTGTGGTGTACTATTTCCCCAGAGTGGATTCAGTTCTACCTGTAATTCATTACTTGTGTGGTGTACTGTTTCCCCAGAGTGGATTCAGTTCTACCTTTAATTCATTACTTGTGTGGTGTACTGTTTCCCCAGAGTGGATTCAGTTCTACCTGTAATTCATTACTTGTGTGGTGTACAGGTGGCACTAAACCCTGTTTCCCCAGAGTGGATTCAGTTCTACCTTTAATTCATTACTTGTGTGGTGTACAGACGGGTGATGCTGCCCTGTTTCCCCAGAGTGGATTCAGTTCTATCTTTAATTAATTACTTGTGTGGTGTACAGGCGGGTGAGTGGATTCAGTTCTACCTGTAATTCATTACTTGTGTGGTGTACAGGTGGGTGTACCCTGTTTCCCCAGAGTGGATTCAGTTCTACCTGTAATTCATTACTTGTGTGGTGTACTGTTTCCCCCGAGTGGATATAGTTCTACCTGTAATTCATTACTTGTTTGGTGTACTGTTTCCCCAGAGTGGATTCAGTTCTACCTGTAACTCATTACATGTGTGTGGTGTACAGGCGGGTGATGTTGGGAGGTCCAGTTGAGGAGAAGCCGAGAAGCAAGAAGAAGGGCAAGAAAAAGAAGGACGATGACTCTGTCGACTCCCCCAGGCCTCTAGGCATGCCCCCTTCATACCCCATAACAGATGTAAGTACTCAATTCTCAAATAGCCAAAAAAATGTTGTTGTTTAAACTTTGCTGTATGTGTTCAAAAGTGAAGGTTTTTTTGTGAACCTCAAGGCTCCCTCTGGTTCAAAATTATCTGTAGCCAAATTTACTGCGTTATGTCTGAATTCTTCTTTTTAGCTCATCTATTTTTTGAAAAAAAATTATGAGCTATTGTCATCACCTTGGCGTCGGCGTTGGCGTTGGCGTTGGCGTTGGCGTTGGCGTCGGCGTCCGGTTAAGTTTTGCGTTTAGGTCCACTTTTCTCAGAAAGTATCAATGCTATTGCATTCAAACTTGGTACACTTACTTACTATCATGAGGGGACTAGGCAGGCAAAGTTAGATAACTCTGGCGTGCATTTTGACAGAATTATGTGCCCTTTTTGTACTTAAAAAATTGCAAATTTTGGTTAAGTTTTGCGTTTAGTTCCACTTTTCTCAGTAAGTATCAATGCTATTGCATTCAAACTTGGTACACTTACTTACTATCATGAGGGGACTGGGCAGGCAAAGTTAGATAACTCTGGCATGCATTTTGACAGAATTATGTGCCCTTTTTATACTTAGAAAATTGACAATTTTGGTTAAGTTTTGTGTTTAGGTCCATTTTATTCCTTAAGCATCAAAGCTATTGCTTTCATACTTGCAACACTTACTAACTATCATAAGGGGACTGTGCAGGCAAAGTAATGTAACTCTGACTGGCATTTTGACAGAATTATGTGCCCTTTTTATACTTAGAAAATTGAAAATTTGATTAAGTTTTGTGTTTAGGTCCACTTTATTCCTACAGTATCAAAGCTATTGCTTTCATACTTGCAAGATTTATGAACTATCATAAGGGGACGGTGCAGGCAAAGTTATGTAACTCTGACTGGCATTTGGACGGAATTATGGGCCCTTTATACTTAGAAAATTGAAAATTTGGTTAAGATTTATGTTTTGGTCACTTTACCCCTAAAGTATCATAGATATTGCTTTCATACTTGGAACACTCACAAACTATCATAAGGGTACAGTAAAAGGACAAGTTGCATAACTCTGGTTGTCATTGTTACGGAATTATGGCCCTTTTTTGACTTAGTAACTTTTAATATATGGTTAAATTTTGTGTTTCGATCCACTCGAAGTATCAAGGCTATTGCTTTCAAACTTCAAATACTTACATGCTATCATGAGGTTACTGTACCTGGCAACTTGAATTTTACTTTGACCTTTGAATGACCTTGACTCTCAAGGTCAAATTATTAAATTTTGCTAAAATTGCCATAACTTCTTTATTTATGATTAGATTTGATTGATACTTTGATGAAACTACTCTTACCTGACATACCACAATAGACTTCACCCAAACCATCCCCCGTGCCCTCCCCCCCCTCCCCCCCCTCCCCCCCCCCCTAATTTTTTTTTTTTTTTTTTTTTTTTATAAGATCATCTCACAAATGACCACCACACCCTCACACTATACCCCCACCCCACCCCCCCCCACCCCCCCCCCCAAATTTTTTTTTTGATTTTTTTTTTTTTTTTTTTTTTTTTTTTTTTAAGATCATCTCACAAATTATCACCACACCCTCACACTATACCCCCCCCCCCCCGATTTTTTTTTTTTTTTTTTTTTTTTTTTCGCTTTTTTGGAAGATAATGTAATAAATGTCCACAACCCCACACTATACACCCCTCTTCACTCCACTCCTCCCTCCTTTGTGATTGAAAATGAGAGTCCCTTCACCTTTAAAAAGAAAATAGATGAGCGGTCTGCACCCGCAAGGCGGTGCTCTTGTTTTAGATTTATGATGGATGATTATGAAGAAAAACCTGTAACCAAATGGAAAATTCTTGAGCCAAATGTTCTTATTTGTAGCCATTGGCTACTTAGCTTCTTTGGGGAATGGCAGTACACGCCCTGGTGAACCTATCAAGGGGCTGGGCCCTAAGATGTACCTCCCCTTAGGTGTTCTTTAAATTATACAGGGCTAAATTATCAAGTTTTTTAAGATATTCATATTCACTGTAATAAAATCTTATGCACCAGAACTTGCGCAGTGAATAGCTTAATCATGCTGAAATGCCTTCCAATGGTATTAAGAATTTAAGCATTATCTGAGCTATGATCTTTAAAAGTAATATTTCACACATTTGAATATCTTTCCTTGCAGTTGCGTAAGCAGCTTCCAGGCGACCCTGATTACATCGCAGCAACTGGTGGGACACTGCATCCATATCAGCTGGAGGGACTCAACTGGCTGCGCTACTCGTGGGCTAACGGCACGGACACCATCCTTGCAGACGAGATGGGGCTGGGCAAGACTATTCAGACTATTTCCTTCTTGTCCTCACTGTATAATGAGGTGAGGGTGGAGTACAACATTTTTCTTTTTATGCCCCCGGATCGAAAGATCGGGGGTATATTGTTTTTGGCCTGTCTGTCATTGTATGTGTGTGTGTGTCCCAAAACTTTAACCAAAACTTTAACCTTGGTCATAACTTTTGCAATATTGAAGATAGCAACTTAATATTTGGCATGCATGTGTATCTCATGGAGCTGCACATTTTGAGTGGTGAAAGGTCAAGGTCAACCTTCAAGGTCAAAGGTAAAAAAAACAAATTCAAAAACTTTAACCAAAACTTTAACCTTCTTCATAACTTTTGCAATATTGAACATAGCAACTTGATATTTGGCATGCATGTGTATCTCATGGAGCTGCAAATTTTGAGTGGTGAAAGGTCAAGGTCATCCTTCAAGGTCAAAGGTAAAAAAAAACTTCAAAGCGGGGCATTAGGGGGCATTGTGTTTCTGACAAACACATCTTTTGTTTAATGTCTTCACTTGTTAACATTGAAGAACGCAGTAAATTTTGTTCATTTCTTCAATTTAAACAGGTTGAGTAATTTAATTTATTTTCACTGTAAAAACACACAATAATTTGACTATGAAGCTCACCCTTGCTAGCATTAGTAAAAGCATGTATATACCTCATGTACAATTATTAATATGAAATACTGAATTAACTAAGGCATCAACCCTGTTAATAAAGTAAATGAATAACTTAAGATGTCCTCATCATATTTGTTTAAAACAAGTAAATAAGTTCATTCATTTTAAACTAAATGACCATGTGCCCTCAACGACCCTGTGACCTTCTTTACAGGGCCATTGCAAGGGTCCATTCCTGGTTGGAGCCCCACTGTCCACCATCATCAACTGGGAGAGGGAGTTTGAGTTCTGGGCTCCCAACCTTTATGTGGTCACTTACACGGGGGACAAGGACTGTCGGGCGGTCATCAGGTGAGAGACTTGACAACTAAATGAAATCCATATGGGCCATTCTCTGTGAAAAGGGGGTTTAATGCATTTGCGTAAATTGTCGTCCCAGATTAGCCTGTCTTTGCAGTCCGCACAGGCTGATCAAGGACGACACTAGAAGATACCTCCTTTAAACAAAAAGTACCATTTAATGGGAAAGTGTCGTCCCTGATTAGCCTGTGTGGACTGCATATGCATTAAGCCCAGAACACATCTCATATATTCCCAGGGAGAACGAGTTCTCGTTTGACGAGGGAGCCATCAGGGGTGGCACAAAGTCCTGGAAGATGAAGCAGGGAAGCAGTGTGAAGTTCCACGTGCTACTGACTTCATATGAGCTGATCAGCATTGACACGGCCACACTCGGCTCCATAGACTGGGCCTGTCTGGTTGTAGACGAGGCCCATAGGCTCAAGAATAACCAGTCAAAGGTAGAAAATGTGTATGCCTTGACATACTTGTGTGACATGGGAGTGGATGAGGTTCATTGATGAAAAAGAATTTAGGTCAAAAATAGAGATTTGAAATAAAAGGTTTTCATTTCCACAAATAATAGGAGTTATTAAAAATTGCTTCTTTCCATCCATGCTTGTTGTGGACTAAACTTGTCTTTAATGACTTGGCCAATTTGAACAAACTGGCTCACACATCTTTTATATGCAAGGATCATAACAGAAGCAATTCTGGCATTGTCATATCTACTTTGTTTGTTGCAAATGTTGTTTTATAAAAATGCTTTTTCATGGAGTATTAATCCTCTTCATTCCTTCTGTTAAATACACAGTTGTGTATACAAATAATGCTTAAAATTGATGGAACTGGTTTAATAGACTGATTGATTTAGTAGAATACAGTGACTGCTCTAAGGAGTGTGGGCTACTTTGTACTGTGTTCACCACTTGACCGTTTTGTATCAAAGATCTTCAACCAAGTTTATGGCATGGCTGCATTTATCTTATATAAACATGATGGATGTGTTTATCAGGATTATATTGCAAATGAAGTTAATAGGAATGATCCCTTGTGAAGTGTCTGTGAAGGAAATTTATATATTCAACAGATTATTCTGTTGTCTAGTTGACATTCCTTTCTTTATCTTTGTACAGCATGGCAATCTGCCCTTACTCTTTTCAGTTTTTCCGTATCCTTAGCAACTATAACCTTGGTTACAAGCTGCTGTTGACAGGCACACCACTACAGAACAACCTGGAAGAGTTGTTCCATCTGCTCAACTTCATGTCTCCTGATATCTTCAGGTAATAATCAACTGAACAATTGATATCTTTAGGTAAAAATGGACTGCACCATTGATATCTTCAGGTAATAATGGACTGAACCATTGATATCTTAAGGTAAAAATGGACTGCACCATTGATCTTCAAGTAATAATGGGCTGTAAAATTGATATCTTCAGGTTAAAATGGACTGCACCATTGATATCTGCAGGTAATAATGGACTGAACCATTGACATATTCGGGTAATAATGGACTGAACCATTGATATCTTCAGGTAAAAATAGACTGAATCATTGATATCTTCAGGTAATAATGGACTGAGCCATAGACATGTTCAGGTAATAATGGACCGTCTTTTATATCATCCGCTAAAAATGGACCTGTACTTTTTTCACCCAGGTATTTTCAGGTCATAATGGACTGCTCCAACTCAACTTCATGTCTCCTGATATTTTCAGGTGCAAATCTACTTGATCTTCATTTCCCTTATATTCAGGTTATAGTAGACTGTACCATGGTTTTCCCATGGTATTTAAAATTCTGGATGAAGTTCATTCATAACATGAAAAGTGTTTCATGAATTTAAGTCTTTACAGTGATAGAAATACCACAACATCTGCACTGGTTTGTTTCGAATCGGTCTTTCTGAGATTATCAGATCCCTATAGAGAAGATTGCTATTGCTATAATAATTAATTTCTGGTAATATATATTGTAATTAAATTTTCTTGATAAACAATTTGAATTGAAACTGAACATGTCAATTAGACTACTTTGAAATGAAGGAGATTTTTTATGCCCACTTAAGATGGAAGGTATTACAAATTGCTCTTGTCCATCGGTACATTTTGAGGACTCAATTCCACTTTAATTGCTGAGCAGCTTGGCTCTTTTTTAAACAAAATAAACGGGATACAATCCCTCTGTTTGAGCATACCAAAGATCTTCCTGGGGACACAAAGTAATAGTTCTACCCAGGAATTGTAGCAGAGTGTCTCAAGAAGCCTTCAGGCTTTTGCAGCAATGGGGCTTATATAAAAAGGTTTAGACTTACTAAAATAATTTCTGCTTACAGTGAGCTGCAGACATTCCAGGCTGAGTTTGCAGACATCTCGAAGGACGACCAGGTGCGCAAGCTGCATGACATGCTGGGCCCCCACCTGCTGCGCAGGCTGAAGGCCGACGTGCTCAAGAACATGCCCAGCAAGAGCGAGTTCATCGTGCGTGTAGAACTGAGTCCCATGCAAAAGTATGTGCTTCATCAATTCTTAATTATTGTCATCAGTGTTCTTTATTATGCCCCCGAAGGAGTGCATATAGTGATCGCACTGTCCATCCGTCTGTCTGTCTGTCACGCGGTGCGTTCAGGTTTAGAAAAATGCTCATAACTTATACGCCGCTTCAGATGTAACCTTCATATTTGGTATGCATGTGTATATGGACAAGGCCTTTCCAAACGCACACAAATTTGACCTCTTTGACCTTGACCTTGAATGGGTTTGTGTTTAGGTTTCAAAATCTGCGTTTAGGTTTCCAAAAATGCTCATAACTTCTATCAAAGCGTGTTTTGTGGGCATTTGTCATCCTATGGAGACAGCTCTTGTTTTTTCGTTAAATATAGGGTTCGGTATTTGGCACCATTCCCAATGGAAAAAGTATATATTTTTCCCAAATGGTACCTCAAAAATTCTCAATGTAATGTTTAAAAAAAAAACAATTTTATTGAATAGTTTTTTTTTAGATTTCAACATTTTGTTTATCTCCAGCCATCCAGCCATATAAGTTCAATCTTAGTAAAAAATAATACTTAAAACACTTATTTGCTCATTTGAAGCATTTTTTAGCAAAACAGCAACAATACTTATTTCCAAATTTTTGTCAAAATGCAGCAATTTTCCCAGTTCAATGGGACACGGCCCCATTCCCCAAATTGTGGAAAAAAACACTGGTTATATTATACACAGACCCATCTCCTCCAAATGTTTTATGTGAGCATGAAACTTAATTTTCTTTTTGGGGCAGGGTGAGGGGTGGTATGATTATGTGATGATCTGTTAGATAATCAGTCAATGCTCATAAAGACAGCAGTGTTGGGCCTTACATATACCCCTTTGTTCTGGACTGAAGGACACAAAAGTGGGAAAAATTGTCGCATTTTTTCACAAATTGAATGCCAAATAAAAAAGACTGCTATTAAACCCTAATCAGACATGTTATGCTTTTAGCTACAACATTCATTGGATTTATATAGTTGAGGGCTTTTTTTTCTTAATTTGGAGAAATGGCATGTCCTTCCATTTTGGGGAAACAATTATCAACAAAACTGAAAACGGGGAAAAAATGTCCCAAACATAGCTTTTAATTTGGGGTAATTAGCATCATTTTAAAGAAATTCTCCTAGTGGAAGGGGCCTTTCTCTTGTGGTAAGGGGCTTTTGTGAGGCCCTTGATAAAGAAGGAAATTATAAAAAAATATCATCAGACTGATTGACCTTTCCGCACTGTTCCATCTTAAGCAGCACTTTGTAGTTTTGTGATCCTGGATATTTTTCTAGCTAAAGATATCTCGCTATCTTTTCTTACAGGAAATACTACAAGTACATCTTGACCCGGAACTTCAGCGCTCTGAATATCAAGGGGGGTAACCAGGTGTCGCTACTCAACATCATGATGGACCTGAAGAAGTGCTGCAATCATCCATACCTCTTCCCCACCGCACAATCCGTGAGTACTTTGTACACTGTAGGTTTAGACCTGGGCCTATTTTCACAAGGCTTCTTAAGGGAATCTTAACATATTTTAAAAATTAGCTCTGGAACGGCCCCAAACCATTCCCTAAAAAATGAGAATTTTCCCTGGGCCGGTAATCACTTACCGATTCTTGCTCAGTATTTTAATATATAGACAGTCCACACTGGTGATTTTGCCATAAACTAAACATTCATCATAAAAATGATGTAGGTAGAGATGGTTAATGCCATGTCAGAATTCAAGAAGTATTTGAATATTCCAGTTTTAAGAATATTTCTTTCTTCTTATACTTAAGTCTGAGAATTGTTTGGAGAATACGGCCCTGATAAAATAAGTTTACCTTTGGAGCTTGATTAATACAAACCATGAGTTCAGCAATAACAACTGAAAAGTGACCATCTTTCGCATTGTCTGTACTTGAAGCTTATGCTAAGACTCAGATTTCAACTGCTGTGCTTCTTACTCACGGGTCATTTGTCATGTTTGTGTTCTGTACTTGCAATTTCCTGTGGAAGTCGTCCCAATTTTGGCGTAGCAATTGAAACACATGCCTTTGAATGTTCTCCAAATGTCATATTTAAACATTTTATTTGAAAACTGGGCTTAATGCATGTGCATAAAGTGTTGTCAAAGATCAGCCTGTGCAGTCTGCATAGGCTAATCAGGGATGACACTGCTGCTTGTATAGAATTTATGTTAAAAATGGAAATCATTTCTATAAAAAAAATAATTAGTCTGACGGATTTTGTCCGCACAGGCTAATCTGGGACAACACTTAACACATATGGATTAAGCCCAGTTTTGTAAGAACAAGGCTCATTGTATTTCTGTTTCCGGTGTATAGGTGACATATTTTATCTCCATTTCCATTCCCCTCTAGGAAGCCCCCCGCCTCACCAACAATGCCTACGAGGGTACAGCACTCACCAAGGCCTCGGGCAAGCTCATACTGCTGTCCAAGATGCTCAGGAAGCTCAAGGAAGATGGACACAGGGTCCTCATATTCTCACAGGTATGTGAGTCAAGGAAGATGGACACAGGGTCCTCATATTCTCACAGGTATGTGAGTCAAGGAAGATGGACACAGGGTCCTCATATTCTCACAGGTATGTGAGTCAAGGAAGATGGACACAGGGTCCTCATATTCTCACAGGTATGTGAGTCAAGGAAGATGGACACAGGGTCCTCATATTCTCACAGGTATGTGAGTCAAGGAAGATGGACACAGGGTCCTCATATTCTCACAGGTATTGAAGCAGGTCACATCAGAGGGGCGCTTTGTGAAAAATGGGGCTGACTGCATGTGCATAAAATGTTGTCCTAGATTAGCCTGTGCAGTCTTCACAGGCTAATCATGGAGGACACTGTCCCCCTAGTCTGGATTTTTGATTAGAATGGATTTTCTTTTAATAAAAATTTCCATATAATCGGAAAGTATAGACCCAGGTTAGCCTGGATATTTGTAAGTTACAAAGTTGGACATTTGTTAGTTACTTGCATAACTATATGTACTAAGTACTAGCAACTAAGTACCAGCTTACTGCAGAAAAAGTAAGTAGATTAAGTGATCTTCTTGAAATAACTGTAGCAATGTTGAAAACAGCAACAAATCTAGACAACCAAATATCTGTGTTTATGAGTTTTGATCTGGAACCCTGCCTGTGTGTATTGGGATATCTCATACTGCCCCCCTGGTACCCTGCCTGTGTGTATTGGGATATCTCATACTGCCCCCGTGGTACCCTGCCTGTATGTATTGGGATATCTCATACTGCCCCTGGTACCCTGCCTGTGTGTATTGGGATATCTCATACTGCCCCCTGGTACCCTGCCTGTGTGTATTGGGATATCTCATACTGCCCCCTGGTACCCTGCCTGTGTGTATTCGGATATCTCATACTGCCCCCCTGGTACCCTGCCTGTGTGTATTGGGATATCTCATACTGCCCCCCTGGTACCCTGCCTGTGTGTATTGGGATATCTCATACTGCCCCCCTGGTACCCTGCCTGTGTGTTTCAGATGACCAAGATGCTGGACATTCTGGAGGATTTCCTGGAACATGAAGGCTACAAGTACGAGAGGATAGACGGGGCCATCACAGGGGCAATGAGGCAGGATGCCATAGATAGGTTCAATGGTGAGTTGGTTTTCTTTTGGGTCAAACTTCTGCGATTTAAACAGTTGCTCAACTTGCATTGCATGGTCAGCAGAGAAAACACATGGCAGATAAGATATTTTGTGGTGAAAATGAAATGAAAAACTTAATGGAAAGGCGTGACATCCCATAAGCTGGGCCTTAAAAGGGTTTTATATATGAGCCTTGCTCTGGGAAAATGGGGCTTAATGCACTTGCAGTCTGGACTGACTTATAAGGGCCTACACTTAATGCACTTGCAGTCCGGACTGACTTATAAGGGACTACACTTAATGCACTTGCAGTCCGGACTGACTTATAAGGGACTACACTCCCTGCTTAATGCACTTGCAGTCTGGACTGACTTATAAGGGACTACACTCTCTGCTTAATGCACTTGCAGTCTGGACTGACTTATAAGGGACTACACTTAATGCACTTGCAGTCTGGACTGACTTATAAGGGACTACACTCTCTGCTTAATGCACTTGCAGTCCGGACTGACTTATAAGGGACTACACTTAATGCACTTGCAGTCTGGACTGACTTATAAGGGACTACACTCTCTGCTTAATGCACTTGCAGTCCGGACTGACTTATAAGGGACTACACTCTCTGCTTAATGCACTTGCAGTCTGGACTGACTTATAAGGGACTACACTCTCTGCTTAATGCACTTGCAGTCCGGACTGACTTATAAGGGACTACACTCTCTGCTTAATGCACTTGCAGTCCGGACTGACTTATAAGGGACTACACTTAATGCACTTGCAGTCTGGACTGACTTATAAGGGACTACACTCTCTGCTTAATGCACTTGCAGTCCGGACTGACTTATAAGGGACTACACTTAATGCACTTGCAGTCCGGACTGACTTATAAGGGACTTCACTTAATGCACTTGCAGTCCGGACTGACTTATAAGGGACTACACTTAATGCGCTTGCAGTCCGGACTGACTTATAAGGGACTACACTTAATGCACTTGCAGTCCGGACTGACTTATAAGGGACTACACTTAATGCACTTGCAGTCCGGACTGACTTATAAGGGACTACACTTAATGCGCTTGCAGTCCGGACTGACTTATAAGGGACTACACTTAATGCACTTGCAGTCCGGACTGACTTATAAGGGACTACACTCTGCAATTATTGTAGTTTTCTTTTAAATGAGTCTATGTAAATGTGATGAGTCTGTGTTCATGTGATGAGTCTATGTTCATGTGATGAGTCTGTGTACATGTGATGAGTCTGTGTACATGTGATGAGTCTATGTACATGTGATGAGTTTGTGTACAAGTGATGAGTTTGTGTACATGTGATGTTTTTTTTTTCAGCTCCTGGTGCAGAGCAGTTCTGTTTCCTGCTCTCCACGCGGTCAGGAGGCTTGGGGATCAACCTGGCCACTGCAGACACTGTCATCATCTATGACTCTGACTGGAATCCACATAATGATATTCAGGTACACACAGATATGTCAGCATCTATGACTCAGACTGGAGCCCACATAATGTTATTCAGGTACACACAGATATGTGCCTTGGTGAAATTATTAAAACTAATGATTTTGGCTGCAAGATGTAAAAATGAAAGCATATTTTGACCCTACTTGTCTGATTACTGAATTTCAGATATTTTCAGAATTCTGGGTTAGTCTGTGAGGTAATAACCGTTTTCACAAAAAGTATATGAATGAAATTCCATTTTTTGTACATACTTTTTACATGCCTAGACTTAGTCACGCATTCAATTTGAAATATTACAGCAGTGTTCAGTCAGCTGTAATAGTTATTACTACATCTAATTTTTTGGGAGAACTACCTGTGCTTTACCAAGTGGAAAATAATAACTTGAAAAACTCTAAGAATAATAAGTTTAAATCTTCACATTTGGAATTATGGGTCTTTTTAATTGCTTGGTACTTAATTGCACAATCCCATCAAAATATTTTTTACATGCCTTTTCAGCTGAAATATTCAGTTCCTGTGCTTAATTTATTCGTTTACTTGCAGATAATTAATTTGGAACAAATTCACGAAACTTCCTTTCTTTTGGAAATTTTCTGGACGGCCATTTGTAATTTTGGATTTTTTTTCAATTAGGATAGTTTAAAAAAATGAAAAAATGGCTGTACTATTTCAGGCATTCAGTCAATCCCACAAGATTGGTCGCTTCAACTGGTCTGTGATAGCCATAAACTACTGGTTAAAGGATTATGCAATCAACTAAACAAATACTTATTTTGATTTCAGGCGTTCAGTCGAGCCCACAGAATCGGTCAGGCCAACCGCGTCCTTATCTACCGGTTTGTGACACGTGCCTCTGTGGAGGAGCGTATTACACAGGTCAGGGATTTTGTTGGCCCCATAAATATCAGATTCTTTCAGGCTGTTTCCCAATTGCAAAAAGGAACTGTTTTTTTTTCCAAAAAATCTGACCAAAATTTACCCCCAAAATGCCAAACTGTTCCAATACACTGATAAATTGGTTATAGTACATTACACAGGGATGTTATTTAGTAGCACTTTATTAGAAAAATTAAAAATTAAAGTTAAATATGCATGTATACATTTGAATACTCTTATTCATAATCATACATGTATTAATAATGTTTTGTTTTTCACTATTTTATGGTTTATTATGGTTTATACATTTTTCCCAATCTAAAAGGCAGAGGCCGTAACATGTAACCCACAAAATAATTACTGCAGGTGGCCAAGAAGAAGATGATGTTGCAGCATCTCGTGGTGCGCCCGGGCGTGGGCAACAAGACCACCTCCATGTCCAAACAGGAGCTAGACGATATCCTCAAGTTTGGAACGGAAGAACTCTTCAAGGAGGTCGAAGGTGGGGTTATTTTCTGTTGATTTTTTAGCTCATCTATTTTTTGAAGAAAAAAAAAAAGAGCTTTTGTCATCACCTTGGCGTCGGTGTCTGGTTAGGTTTTGCGTTTAGGTCCACTTTTCTCATAAAGTATCAATGCTATTGCATTCAAACTTGGTACACTTACCTACTATCATTAGGGGACTGGGCAGGCAAAGTTAGATAACTCTGGCGTGCATTTTGACAGAATTATGTGCCCTTTTTATAATTGAAATTTTTGGTTAAGTTTTGTGTTTAGGTCCACTTTATTCCTTAAGTATCAAAGCTTTTGCTTTCATACTTGCAACACTTACTAACTATCATAAGGGGACTGTGCAGGCAAAGTAATACATTCTTTTACAAGAAAATTTAAAATTTGGTTAAGTTTTGTGTTTAGGTCCACTTTATTCCTAAAGTATCAAAGCTATTGTGCAGGGGACTGTGCAGGCAAAGTAATGTTACTCTGACTGGCATTTTGACGCAATTATGGGCCCTTTATACTTAGAAAATTGAAAATTTGGTTAAGTTTTGTGTTTTGGTCCGCTTTACCCCTAAAGTATCATAGATATAGCTTTCATACTTGGAATACTGGCAAACTATCATAAGGGGACAGTAAAGGACAAGTTGCATAACTCTGGTTGTCATTTTTACGGAATTATGGCGCTTTTTTGACTTAGTAACTTTGAATATATGGTTAATTTTTGTGTTTAGATCCACTTGACTACTTAAGTATCAAGGCTATTGCTTTCAAACGTCAAATACTTTCATGCTATCATGAAGGTACTGTAACTGGCAAGTTGAATTTTACCTTGACCTTTGAATGACCTTGACTCTCAAGGTCAAATTATTAAATTTTGCTAAAATTGCCATAACTTCCCCCCCCCCCCCCGAATCCCCCCCCCCATTTTATTTTTTATAAAGATCATCTAATAAATGACCACCACACCCTCACACTATATCCCCCCCCCCCAACCCCCCCCCCATTTTTTTTTAAACATACCGTCCAACCATCCCACCCAAGAATCCCCCCCCCCCCCAAAAAATGTTTTTGGCATTTTTGGGGGGCATTTTTGGAAGAAAATGTAATAAATGACCACACCCCCACACTATACACCCCTCTCCCCCTCCCCCCCCCCCCCCCCCCCCTCCTTTGTGATTGAAATTGAGATAGGTCCCTTTACCTTTAAAAAGAAAAATAGATCAGCAGTCTGCACCCGCAAGGCGGTGCTCTTGTTTTCTTAAGGGATTTCACATATAATGCATAGGTGACCTAAGAAACGGGGTAATGGTATTGGGGTTCTTGTGAAGGGAAAGTTTCTCAACATTTTTGGATTTATTGGGAATTTTTTACAGTATGTGATAATATTTGTTAACAAACAAAATAAGATTCTCACCTACTGTTATTACTCGGTTATTACTCGGTTGTAAAAGAATGTATTACTCGGTTGTAAAAGAATGTGTAATGTGTCATGAAATGAATGTAAATATGTTTAATTCTAATAAAAAATTCAACCATAAGAAAAGTTGGAGTAATTAAAAATAGGAGAGAATCTGGGTGTCCGAAAAATAGGATTCTTTAAAAATGATGATTTTTTATATAAAAGAGGGTGTCCGAAAATTTACAGTGTCAGAAAACCAAGAGTTATTATGGTATAAGACAGTGTGACGATGAAATCCAGTTAAAATGTTTCATTCAACATGCATATTTATACAAGTTTACAAAACATAAAAATATACTTTTTTTAAAGCCAAAGTATACTTCTGAAGTAGTAAAATGGAATTTTGGTGCAGAATTCAGTCAAATAAAAATCTTAAATCTGCTCTGGTTCCCTGCTGCAGGTGAGGACGGTGAAGAGGAGAAGCGTATCGTGTACGATGACGAGGCCATTGCCCAGCTGCTGGACAGATCCAAGGAGGCCCAGGAGGAGAAGGAGATAGCCATGAACGACTACTTCGACTCCTTCAAGGTTGCCTCCTACACAGTCAAGGAGGGGGAGAGTGATGTGAGTGGTTTGTAATCTCAGTACAGGGTAGTGTGAAACCTAAGTACAGATTAGTATGTCACCTAAGTACAGGGTAGTGTGTAACTGGAAGATTTGTTTTGACTCTTACATTTATCGTCTACTTAAAATTCAAGGGGGAAGGTGATGTAAGTACTGCAGGGTTGTGTGTTACCTAAGTCATGAGGTATCAAATTAAACAAATGACATTCATGTATATAGATTGGATTAGGCATAAGATAAATTTACATGCACAGGGACATTTGCTGAAACACCAAATTTGTCAAATGGAATTCATTGAAACCTGAATAATTTTTAATAGACATTCGTTGAAATGTCAATCATTTTTAATGGATGTTCATTGAAAATAAATTACATTGTATGTACATTTATGGAAATGTAAATCCTACAAGTTGTGAACTTATCACTCTCTAGGAGGAGGAGCCAGAGACAGAGGTTCTGAAGCAGGAGGCGGAGCATGCTGACCCCGCCTACTGGGAGAAACTGCTGAGACACCACTATGAGCAGCAGCAGGAGGACCTGGCACGCACCCTCGGCAAGGGCAAGCGCGTCCGCAAGCAGGTCAACTACAACGATGCAGCGCTTGGTAACCAGGACGACGTGGCCTGGAAGGAGTCCATGTCTGACTATGATTCAGACTTCAGCCACAATGGTGAGGGCTTTATTTGAGTGGGCCATACTTGAAAATATGTTTGTTTGGGACATTTTTTTGTAAGACTATATTGGATCGTTCTATGATTGTTCAGGAAATCATTTTAGTTAGGTCTGTTTTCAGAAAGGTTGATAAAGCAATGACAATTGTTGATTGTATGTGTAAGTTTGTGGATTAAAGCTCAAATTTGAAGGTCACACTTAGAGACCAAAGTTCAGATTTTGCCATTAAACAGCTTGTTGGGACTGGTTTTTTTGATCATGCAATTTAGAATAATAAATTACAATGAATGTCCTCTAGGTGAAGACAGTATGTGGCCTATCACATCCGTCTAAATACATCATGTGCTCAAGTTCATTTTCCATTTGTGTTTGTTTTCAGGGGAGAATGAAGATGATGATGATGATGAATTCATGGGCGATGGGTCCAGAGATGCAAGTATGTACAGAGATCTGTAAAAAAAATAATTGAAGACTTCCCTTAGCTTTGAACAAATATAATGTCTGCTTAGTATGATGATATATTGTTCTTGTATAATAGATTTAGTCCATAGATTTAGAAATTGAGTCTTTTAATTTTCTGAATTGACTCTATGATTTCAATAGACCAGCCCTGTAATATCAATTTAATGTCAACAAACGTACTCATCTTTTATCTTGTCATTTGTTATAATGCAGTCTGTAGCAAGCATTTTGTAAGCCAATACTAGATTTCGCAATCCCTGTAATTTCAATTTATACTATTTTCATAATTGAAGAAATTCAACCACCTTACTCCTCTTGTCATCTCTATTTGTTATTATTCAGTTCATAGAGAGCGTTATGAGCTTGATTTGTTACACTTCAGTTCGTAGCAAGCGTTCAGAGCGCCGTGAGAGGGACCGGCCCCTGCCCCCACTGCTGGCCAGGGTCAACGGGCAGATTGAGGTACTGGGCTTCAACGCCAGACAGAGGAAAGCCTTCCTCAACGCTGTCATGAGATACGGCATGCCTCCCCAGGACGCCTTCAACTCACAGTGGTGAGTCTTCATGTGCGAAAAGTGTAGTCCTAGATAAGTCTGTGCAGTCCGCACAGTCCGCATAGACTAATCATGCAGTCCGCACAGACTAGCAGTCCGCACAGACTAATCATGCAGTCCGCACAGACTAATCATGCAGTCCGCACAGACTATTCATGCAGTCCGCACAGACTATTCATGCAGTCCGCACAGACTATTCATGCAGTCCGCACAGACTAATCATGCAGTCCGCACAGACTAATCATGCAGTCCGCACAGACTAATCATGCAGTCCGCACAGACTAATCATGCTGTCCGCACAGTCTAATCATGCAGTCCACACAGACTAATCATGCAGTCCGCATAGACTAATCATGCAGTCCGCATAGACTAATCATGCAGTCCGCACAGACTAATCATGCAGTCCGCACAGACTAATCATGCAGTCTGCACAGACTCGTCATGCAGTCCGCACAGACTAATCATGCAGTCCGCACAGACTAATCATGCAGTCCGCACAGACTAATCATGCAGTCCGCACAGACTCGTCATGCAGTCCGCACAGACTAATCATGCAGTCCGCACAGACTAATCATGCAGTCCGCACTGACTTATCATGCAGTCCGCATAGACTTATCATGCAGTCCGCATAGACTAATCATGCAGTCCGCACAGACTAATCATGCAGTCCGCACAGACTAATCATGCAGTCCGCACAGACTCGTCATGCAGTTTGCACAGACTAATCATGCAGTCCGCACAGACTCATGCAGTCCGCACAGACTAATCATGCAGTCCGCACTGACTAATCAGGGACAACACTTTCCACTTTTATGGATTTTATGTTAAGGAAGTCTCTTCTAAACAAAACTCTAGACTAGGCTGTAAGTGTTGTCTGCTGTTGTCTAGGCTGTAAGTGTTGTCTGCTGTTGTTAGCTTTTGTTTTTGAAATGTAAATGAACACGCCCACTTTAAACCAGGCTTAAGTGTTGTTCCAGATAAGCCTGTGCAGTCTGCGTAGACTAATCAGGGACGACACTTTACTCTTTTATGGGTTTTTTGTTTACAGGAAATCTCTTTCGAACAAAAATCTAGTCAAGGCTGTAAGTGCATGCCCTTATTAGCCTGTGGGGATTGCTAGTTATTACTATTTATGCCAATTGTCTGCTTATAATATGTAATATATATAGGATCTTGCATGAGTGGTCGTTTTGTATTGAATTTATTAAACAAGCCATCTAAATAAAGATAAAAAAACGAGGCTTGCCGAGTTTTTATCTTTATTTAGATGACGAGTTTAATAAATTCAATACAAAATGACCACAAATCTAAGTTTCTATTTATAACATGACCAACAAATTTTCTTGTTATTTTATGCTCTTTTCACTGTGTTTTCACATTGTAAAAGAGTGCAAGTGAAGAAATTCGCTGGAATAATGACGTCATTTTGCCACAAAAAATGATGTCATTTCACAGTTATATAACTAGTGTAATAACACCTGTGTTATAAACAAAATTGAGCATAACGTTATTTCACTCCTGGAGCGTAGGTCATGTTATAAACAGTATTTTGTTGTATTCTTATCTAGGCTGGTAAGTTTTGGATTAGAGGTTACCATTTAAAGTCCCTGTTTGGTTTCATCTACTTACAGTAAACATTTTGTATCCCTTTGCAGGCTGGTACGAGACCTCAGAGGCAAGTCTGAGAAGGTGTTTCGAGCATACGTGTCGCTGTTCATGCGCCACTTGTGCGAACCAGGGGCAGATAATGCTGAAACGTTCGCAGACGGTGTGCCTCGAGAGGGCCTGTCCAGACAACACGTGCTCACAAGAATTGGCATCATGTCCCTCGTGAGGAAAAAGGTGAGCAGCATCGATATCATATCTTTGCAAGATGGCATTGTTTGGCTGTGTGAAGTCTCTGGGCTTACTCTGCCATTCACCAAAATAGCCAATGGCTACAAATTGCCCCGCTTGGCTAAAGAAAATTTTATTTGGCAACAACTTTTCTTTCATTAGTAGCAATAAAATAACAAAAATGAGAAGAATTTTGTTAAAAGGAGTCAAACAGGAGTCTATAGAAAATGTTGAGCCTGCGGACGAGTCCTTGACCTTGTCTTTTCTATGGCTGCTATTCGCAAGTCTCTATTCTGAAAAATAACCTGAAGTTTTCCAAAAACAAGATTTCTGTAAAAAGTTTTGTTAATCTTTAATATGTGCCATTTGCATGCAATTTAAATGATTCTTGACACTATTACCTAACAAAAATCAGAAATATTACTAGTGAATTTTTGTGCTCAAATTCTGTTGATAATACATGTATGTACTTGGATTAATAAGGGACCATCCCATGTTTGTTTCCTGAAGAACTTGTTTTGTTCATTTTTATGGAGACTGCATGAAACAAGTTATGTAGTAGCTATAATCTATGAGGTCAAATATCACACTACCTGCAGATGAATACCTATATGATTGTTCATTGAAGTGATTTTTTTGCCCTCGAAGGAGGGCATATAGTGACTGGACCGTCCGTCTTTCCGTCACACTTTGCGTTTAGGTTTCGCGTTTAGGTTTCGAAAAATGCTCATAACTTCTATGTCGCTTCAGATAGCAACTTGATATTTGGCATGCATGTGTATCTCATGGAGCTGCACATTTTGAGTGGTGAAAAGTCAAGGTCATCCTTCAATGTCAAAGGTCAAATAAACAAATTAAAGGGAAGTAATAAGCTTCAATGGGAGATAAATATCGGTACCTGCCAAATGATAAAAAAATTTATGTACCCAAAAGAAGGCATATAGTGATCGGCCGTCCTTACGTCTGTCTGTCTGTCTTTCCGTCACACTTTGCATTTAGGTTTGGCATTTAGGTTTCAAAAAATGCTCATAACTTGTATGTCCCTTCACATAGCAACTTGATATTTGGCATGGAGCTGCACATTTTGATTGGTGAAACGTCAAGGTCATCCTTCAAGGTCAAAGGTAAAAAAACATGCGTCAAAGCGGGGCAGTAGGGGGCATTGTGTTTCTGACAAACACATCTCTTGTTAATAAATCAAAGCGGCGCAGTAGGTGGCATTGTGTTTCTGACAAACACATCTCTTGTTGATTTCCTAATGTTCATCAAGTTGTCAAATTTTATTTTCATAGGTTCAGGAATTTGAAGCAGTAAATGGGTTAAACAGTATGCCATACACAAAGGCAACAGAAGCAGTAGAAAAAGCCAAATTTGAGAAGGAGAATGCCTCATCGCCTTCTGGAAAAGAGAAAGCAGCAGAGACAGATAAGAATGGTGAAGAGAAAGCAAATGTTGAAGCAGAGGGTAAAGACAGCGAAAAAACAGAGACAGAAGCAAAGGCTGAAGCAGAAGGAAGTGCCAAGGCAGAGAAAGATATTGCTGAAGATGGGGATAAAACATTAGATAAAGAGGCAGAGAAATCAGAAGGTGCTGAAAAGGAAAAGGAGGAAGAAGAGAAAGGTGCTAAGGATGAAAAGGGAACAGAGAAAGGGGATGGGGATGGAAAGGCTGATGATAAAGTGGAAGATAAGCCTGAGAAGATGGATACTGGTGAAGCTAAGGTATGTCTTGGTCTGGAAGGGAAGTTAAGCTTTTATGTTAAATTAGGAGAGCTGGTGTGGATGGTTATTTAGGAATCTGGCATACGTAATTTCTATTAAATACCCTGTATAACAACGAAAATGTTCGTTGCTTGTCCACTTGCACTTTTCCCCTATTGCTTCCTTTTCTCTTAAGAAAATATAATTCTGAAATAATTATGATTAATGTCTCGAGATTCTTTTTCACTTGACAGTAAGGTACTCTGACAATAAAGTATCCTGATGCTACGTATGTGCCCCAGTTGTAATGAATAAAAGAGTAATTAAATATAAGAAAACAACTACAGACGACTCAATTTTGACAGATAGCATACAATATAGAACGCATCCACATAAAGTTGTTGCAGTCTCTAAATGTTATAAATGTATTAATTACAATGCCAACAATGAAACTTGTAAGCTATGTCTTTACCATTGTTTGATCAATATCTTAGGAGGTCAAGACCGATGAGGCCAGCAAAGGTGATGAGTCTGAGAAAGCTGTGGAGACAGTTAAGGCAGAGAAACCGAGTATAGAGGTCAGCACCAAGGAAGAACCTATGGATACAGGCGACTCTGCTTTGTCTGATGGTCAGAAAGGTACTGGTTTTAGTGTTTCAAAGCTGTCAGTAGAAGAATTACCCTAAATTATCATATATTGCTTGCCGTTATAAACCCCAAAATTTCAATTTAACAAGTGTCTGTGTGTTATACATTGATACAACTATGTTTATAAGTGCTAACTTTTGAAAAAATCATTGTGCTTTCCTAAATATCCATAATAGACTCCATGTTTGGCATGAAAACAATGTGTGCGGGTAATACATGGTGTAGTATGGTAGTAGGACAAGATCAAGTATCACAAAAGGCGCAGGGTGCCACTCAAAAATGGAAAGCCTGCTTGTCTTATAAAAACCTTCTTAGTCCTAATTCTCATGTCAATGCAAAATATGTTAAGATTCAAGTTAGAAGTAGAATACTTTTATATTATTGTTGTTTTATTATAGATAATAATAACACTCATTATTTGTTATTTTAATGCATATTTAGGGGATTAGACCCTCTGTCTGGGGAAATCTGGGCTTAATGCATGTGCATAAAGTGTCATCCCAGTCTATCACTGACGACACTTTCTGTTTAAACTTGATTTTCGTTAGAAGATACTTAACTAAAAGAAGAATTCCATAAAGACGTGAAGTGTCCTCCCAGATTAGCCATAGCAGACTGCACAGGCTAATCTGTATCAACTTTTTATGCACCTTCATTAAGCCCTGTTTTCGCATGATGCACCTTCATTAAGCCCTGTTTTTTGCATGATGCACCTTCATTAAGCCCTGTTTTCGCATGATGCACCTTCATTAAGCCCTGTTTTCGCAGAGTGAGGCTCACATTTTAAGTTACCCATAATTTACCATGGTTTCACAGTACAAGAAGAGAAAAAGGATGAAGTAAAGACGGAGGTTAAAGAAGAGAAAATTGAGGGTGAAGAACAGGACAAAAAGGAGGCTGATAAAGGTACAGTGTTCTGTGGATTTCTTTTAGCGACAGGGTACCTTTTTTACAGCAAGACCTATGCAATCTATAGCATAAACTGGAAGTTTAATTGAACTTACAAACCAGTGCCCCATTATTTAAAACAATAACAGCCTTTCATTTTAAGGCCTGCATGACAATCCAACTTTAATCTTTGTAGCTGTGAGTTTTTGCTATGTTAAGTGAAACCCACATAATTGTCAATTTCAAATGTTTGAATAGCAAACAATTTTTTAAATATTATTTTCAGTGCCATACATATGTTAGACATGACCTAATGTATATCCAATTGTAACAATTTATTAAAGAAGTTTGTTTTTCCATTTTTCATAGTTTGTTAAATTGTTTGATGATTTTCACATGTTAAGTTAATTTCAAATCAGCACCTATTACCTTCCACTGCTTCATCAGACCCCATGTTAACACACCTGGGGGAATTTGAGCGTGTGGTACAGTGAAGTCCCAAATTATAGGGTGGCAGCATGAAAGACCCAGCTGACACTTAAGGCTTTGGGATACATCAGGCAATTGTATGAGCCTACCTCTAGGAAAATGGGGTTAACCTTTTCAGTGCTGGAACCGAATTTTGAAGGCCTTTGCAAACAGTTTGGATCCAGATGAGACGCCACAGAACGTGGCATCTCATCTGGATCCAAACTGTGTGCTATTCTGATAGTATTCTTTGAAAAAAAAATCGAAGAAAATGCTAATTTTAGAAATTCAGCAGACGACATTTTAGCAGACGACAAATTTCCCAGCATGCAAAGGGTTAATGCCTCACATGTTGTCCCAGATTAGCCTGTGGGTTTAATGCCTCACATGTTGTCCCAGATTAGCCTGTGCAGTGCGGTGGGTTTAATGCCTCACATGTTGTCCCAGATTAGCCTGTGGTGTGTTGTCCCAGATTAGCCTGTGCAGTGATGTGGGTTTAATGCCTCACATGTTGTCCCAGATTAGCCTGTGCAGTGTTGTCCCAGATTAGCCTGTGCAGTGATGTGGGTTTAATGCCTCACATGTTGTCCCAGATTAGCCTGTGCAGTGTTGTCCCAGATTAGCCTGTGCAGTGATGTGGGTTTAATGCCTCACATGTTGTCCCAGATTAGCCTGTGCAGTGCCTCACATGTCCCAGATTAGCCTGTGCAGTGATGTGGGTTTAATGCCTCACATGCTGTCCCAGATTAGCCTGTGCAGTGTTGTCCCAGATTAGCCTGTGCAGTGATGTGGGTTTAACGCCTCACATGTTGTCCCAGATTAGCCTGTGCAGTGCCTCACATGTCCCAGATTAGCCTGTGCAGTGATGTGGGTTTAATGCCTTACATGTTGTCCCAGATTAGCCTGTGCAGTGCCCATTTTCCCAGAGATGTGCTCATATCTTATGTTATCTATTTCTTTTGAACAGGAAAATTGTATGAAGAGTTTTAGTGTTTATGCGTGATTTTGTTTTCTGTAACTTCAACAGTGTATGACTTTGAATCATTCGGAAAGAGAGTTGGTCTTAATGTTAAACATGCCCTTAGCTGCAATGGTCTAAAGTTTTATTTTTTCTGTAGTTTTTTTTTAATCAATAAATGACTAAATACTTTGACTGAAGTCAAATCAAGAGTTTATGATTATCATTATCTACCATCTTTATTTTGTGATTTCATTTTGTTGATAGCGCAATTCTCATGATATGAAATTGATTTTACACTTATTACGAAGTGTGCAATTGAATTAACATCCTTTTCTATAAAAAATATCATTAACATATTCACTATAATATATAATATAATGTTGACCATTTTAAAGGTGAGAAATTGACCATTTTAATTGTGAGATATGGACCTTTTTAAACATTACAAACTGACAGATTTAAAGTTGGGAAATAGATAAATTTAAAAGTGAGATATTGACCCATGTTAAGTTGAGAAATAAATCAATTTAAAGATGAGAAATTTACCATTTTAAAGGAGAGAAAGCTGAGGTTAAAGTCGAAGGTGACAAGGACAAGGAAAATAAAGATGTTAAGGATGAAAAGAGTGGCAAGGAGACCGGAGATAAGTCCGAGGATGCCAAGAAGGAAGAGACCAACCAGAAGTTCATGTTCAACATTGCAGATGGGGGCTTCACTGAGCTGCATACACTCTGGCAGAACGAACAGCGGGCGCTACTCAAGGTAATATACACTTGCTGAGTGGTGGTGAATGTAATAGAGACTTGCTCTGGGAAAACTGGGCTTAACTCTTTCAGTGCGGGAACCGCATTTTGAAGGCCTGTGCAAACAGTTTGGATCCAGATGAGACGCCACAGAACGTGGCGTCTCATCAGGATCCAAACTGTTTGCTATTCTGATAGTATTCTTTGAAAAAAATCAAGAAAATGCTAATTTTAGAAATTCAGCAGACGACATTTTAGCAGACGACAAATTTCCCAGCATGCAAAGGATTAATGCATGTGCATAATGTTGTGCACCCAGAAAAGTAGGGGCAACACTTTCCGCTTTATGGAATTAGTTTGAAGGAAATCTTAAGGGAATATCCAGTTTGGGCGTAAAGTGTCATCCCTGATTAGCCTGAGCTGACTGCACAAGATAATCTTGGATGACACTTAACTAATATGGACTTAACCTTGTTTTCTCCAGAGCAGACTCAAGTGTTGAACTGTAGAATCACTCGTATCTTCTGTTCTCTTTCATGTTCGTTTGTTTTTTCTGAGCTAATCCAAAATTGTTACACAGTATGTGCCTTAAACTTTGTTATAAAATTGACCGTAAACTCTAGAGACTTTATATATTGCTAAAACAATAAAGTTAAAATTGTTAATGCTAGGAATCAAAATTGTTTGTCTAAATATGTAAATCTACATTCCAGTCTTTTCAAAGTTACTGATTATAAGGAGCCTATTGAATAATTATTAACAGTGAAATTTCAAAGGGACCTTTTCACACTGTGACAGATTTTTGCATGTTTGAAGCTTGTTATTAAATACTTTAAATTGATAAATGTAAACATCAGAACTAAACGTTTCAGTTCAAAAAAAGTTATACACACCTGTGCTCGAACCACTGACTCTTGGAGTAAAAGAAAAGCGCGTAAACCACTGTCCATCCCTGCTGACATGGCTCTACGTATTTTATACTTCATATGTGTCTTGTTCTGATAAAACTGGGCTTAATTCATGTGCGTAAAGTGTCGTCCCAGATTAGCGTGTGCTGTCCGCACAGGCTAATCAGGGACGACACTTTCCGCTTTAATGGTATTTTTAGTTTCAAGGAAGTCCCTCCTTACCGAAAATCAAGTTAAGTTGGAAAGTGTCGTCCCTGATTAGCCTGTGCGGACTGCACAGGCTAATCTGGGACGACACTTTACGCACATGCATTATGCCCAGCTTTCACAGAACAAGACACATATAAGCAATCCTGGTAGTGTCACAAAATATAACAATAACAACAGAACTTTGAAAATTATACAATAGTTTCAAGTTTGTAATGATTAATAATTTACAGGTTTTTAAATTGTCAAAAGATGCATATAATGCATATTTTGGAGCAGGGTAAATGTTCAGTATAACTGTTCCCTTTGAAAAAACATAAGTGCAACAAATATTTGCAAATCTGAAACAATTTTTGGCAATTTTGTCTGTTTAACAAAATGTGAAAAGGTCCTTTTCAGATTATCCTCTACTATAACAGCACTAAAGCTGTGTAATTTTATTGATACATAAATGGTGTTGTTTTCAGAGCCGTGAACATGAAGTGTGGCATCGTCGTCATGACTACTGGCTTCTGGCAGGCCTTGTCACGTATCCTTGGATTGTAAACTGGATATATTTATATATATATATATACATGAAGTCTGGTGCTTTGTTGCTATGTTAAATAAGGTTGCATTAGATATTAAACACACACACACACACTACTAAAGACCATAAAATATAATACTATTTATTGAAGTCCTTGTGGTAACTTGCATTCCAGATTCCATGGACAAGTCAGTGGGTTTTTATTTTGTAGAAAATTCCAGACACATAAATTGTTGCCTTTGGGTAAATATTATAATGGTCACTCAAACCAAGAAATTAAAGCTTATATCTTCTGCACAACTTGATTTCCATCTCCGCATATAAATCCTTGACGAGGGTGCAGTCATGGTTACGGTCGCTGGCAGGATGTTCAGAACGATTCAAGGTTCCAGATCATCAATGAACCCTTCCTGTCTGAACAGGGCAAGGGTAACTTCCTGGAAATCAAAAACAAGTTCCTGGCTCGCAGATTCAAAGTGAGTTACATACAAAATCTGAATGTATATGAGCCTCAATCTTGGAAAATGGGGCTTAACCCTTTCCCCATAAGAAGCAAAGTGAAAATGGCTTTTGCATCCAGCATAAAACCAGAACAGCCTGCGAGTAACTCAAGTCTGTTCAGGTTGTATGCTGTTTGCTGCTCATCAGTAACTAAGTTTTGAAAAATGAAGCCTTTAAAACTTTAATTTAGTAAGAAAGGTATTTGATTAAATTTAACTTTCTAAAGGACTACAAATATGTCTAAATACATATCTCAGTGGTAAAGAGTTGATGCTTGTGTGTTAAGTGTCTTTCCAGATAAGTTTGTGTAGCGCACACTAGAGTGGTATTTTTTATTTAAACAAAGTCTCTTCAGCCAAAATCAAGTTAAGGCGTAAAGTGGCGTCCCTGAATAGGCTGTTATGAAATAGATCACCATTTCGATCCTCAATGTGGGAGCGTTCTTTGGATTTATCCCAAAGGACACCAAGTACAGTTTCAACTCAGGAAACAGACTATAGAGTGTCAATTAGCCTTAGGGTTTCAACAAAATTAAGCTAAAATGATTAGGATTTGACTTATAGGTTTCTTGTGTGTTTTTCCCCCAGTTACTGGAGCAAGCCCTGGTGATAGAGGAGCAGCTGCGGCGGGCAGCGTACCTCAACCTGACCCAGGACCCTTCACACCCGGCCATGGCGCTCAACACGAGGTTTGCCGAGCTCGAGTGCCTGGCAGAGTCTCACCAGCACCTGTCCAAGGAGTCTCTGGCTGGCAACAAGCCTGCCAACGCAGTGCTGCATAAAGGTGGGGGTGTCCTGATGTTGGTTCTTATTTTAGCCTTGTTCTCTGTAAAACTCGGCCTTATGAATCCTGCCTGGGACATCTTGAAAAAGTCAAATTAATGCAGTAAAGAAGCAATGTGTTTTTAAGGGTCATCCTAGATTAGCCTCTGCCGTCCTGTCAGGCCAATGAGAGACAACCTGTCCTGTCAGGCCAATGAGAGACAACCTGTCCTGTCAGGCCAATGAGAGACAACCTGTCCTGTCAGGCCAATGAGAGACAACATTTTATGCTTTTATGATGTTATTTGTTTATAAGAAGTCTATTCTAAACAAAAATTCAGCCAAGGCAAAAAGTGTCATTCAAGAAAAGTGACTGGACTTTTCTGAGGAGTTCTAGGCTGGAAACAAGCATAAAAGCAAGGATTCATAATATACAAATTTGTTTTGAAGTATAAAGCTTTTCTACGTAAGCCACTCTTGGTATTTGAAAATAGCAATTGACTACAAACTACTCATAATAGCTACACAATTCTCAAAAAGGCTACTAGTATCTCTGAAAAGCTGATGAAATATTTCGTATTTTCATAGAGAAATATTTGTAAATTAAAAAGCAAACATTTTTACATGAGCTACAAACATTTTGGCTTCTTGTTTAGAATTACTTGCTCTAGGAGAGCTATCCATTTAAGCTTTATTTAAGCATTGCATTGAAAGCCAATGTATTGTGTCAAGCAGTTTAAAGTCGATTTGATGGGTGAATCAAAACAGTGCTCGGTCTGTTTGGCTGAGGTTTTGACAGAGATTTCAGAGCTGCAATGGCACCCTTCCGATTCCAGGATGTAATGATAAAACAGGAGTTGTTGTAGTAGCTTCCCTTGAACTGTTCATGAAAAAAAGTACATTTTGAGTGTTTGTTTAAAACTAAACACCAGGTTTGATTTAATCACTGCATGAAAACCTTGAAGCACTCTCTATGTCATTTCCTGGGTACAACTAGTTCAGCACTCTCAAGGATCTTGAAATTGTGTTGCAGTGGGGATCAAACCTTGGCCCTTCCTTTAGTTTGATGTGATTGGAAAACAAGTTTTTGCAGTTGTCTCCCTTGAACAGTTCATGGAAACTCTTGAGATTGATCAGTTGCTTAACCCTTTCCCCCATAAGAAGCTAATTGAAAATGGCTTTTGCAACCAACATAAAACCAGACTAGCCTGCGAGTAACTCACAGGCTGTTCAGGTTTAAGGCTGTTTGCTGATCATCAGTAACTAAGGGTTGGAAATGAAGCCTTTAAAACTATAATTTAGTAAGAAATGTCTTTAATTAAATTAAACTTTCGAAGTGACTACAAATATGTATCTTAGTGGTATATGGATATGCAGAATTAGTAACAATAAAAAATATTCCTGTTGTACATACTAATAATCAGACTATAAAGTCGAGCCTTAACTTTTACAGTGTTGAACCAGCTGGAGGAGCTGCTGAGTGACATGAAGCAGGACGTGAGCCGCCTGCCTGCCACGCTGGCGCGAGTCCCGCCGGTTAGCCAGCGCCTGCAGATGTCTGAGCGTAGCATCCTGGGTCGCCTTGTCAACCCTGGTCAGGCCCCGCCCACCACAGCTACCAGTGCCACCCCCAGTCCTGCTCCATCCACCTCTAGTATGTCTGGCTTGTACACTTGATCCATTTTTGATCATTTAATTATTTCTTTTTCAAACAGATAATAGAAGTTGATATGATGTGTAAAAACTATTTTTGATCCATTTAATTTAAAAATTATCATAATTTCAAACATACAATGATAGTTGATACGGAATGTAGAAACATTTTTTTACCCTTTTAATTGTCTTAGTTTCAAACAGATAATTATAGTTGATATGGTATGTTAAAATTTGTTTGACGCATTAAATCTTTTTTGTTTTATTCAGATTATTTTAGTTGATAGGGTATGCGATAATGAGCTGATTTTAAAGCTTTGTACCTCCACATTAGTGTGTTTCCCAAAATTTACTTCATTCTGTAGTCAGCTTAAACAAACATAGATTGTGTCTTCTTTTGGTTTTGTGTTAGGTGGTATTGGGATCATATCACCATGTTAGACATGTTTACCATCAAAATATAAACACTTTATTGGGCAGAACTATTTTTTGTCGATTCTAACTCAAAAGTAAAAAAACTAGGAGAACTTTATTGCAAAAGCTGATTTTAGTGTATTGAAAAGTCTGTATTTGTTACTATTTTGATCATTTTGTGGATATGATCTAACAATTTCTGTTTAAGTGAATGCACAGTTCTGAGGTCCGTGTTAATGGGGCTCTTCTTGTCATGTTTGGTCTTAAATTCAGCCATATTCTCAATCACCAAAAGTATATTTTTGCATAATTAAAAGTAAAAAAAAAATGTAAACATTATTATTTTAGTTGAATTACCTATCCAGCTCTTTAAGTTGAATCATAGTAGATAACTGAATTCATGTATGGTCAGTTTTAACAAATTTGTAAGCATAAAAGGGAAGACAAATTTGCACCTGCACAATTTTCCCAATCCACTGGCCCAGTCCCCATTTAAATATTGGACACACACTCGTGTTGTTGTTTTGCAGGTGGAGTACGACCTGGGGCTAGCACCCCCAACATGACTGGACATCGCTCTGCCACTAGCACACCTGGTGAGTAGACTTGAACACATGACATCTTAGGTCTTTGCCCCACGACTACGAAAGATACCAGTCTCAGTCTCAACTCAGATTTCGATTTCTGTGAATATTTGTTATAGGTATTTGGTCACCTTATAGATACAAAAAAAAAGATGTATTAATCTATCTCTCTTTACTTTATCATCTTAAAAATAATTATTAACTGGCTTTGGTATTTACCCGCTTTGGGAAGTTTCCAATATAACACCTCAACTTATTTTATTCTAATATGTTGTACTGTAGGAAAGGAGTTATTGAACCGAGGGTTTACTATTTAAGATTTAGACACAGATCAATCATAAGAATTTTCTAGTGGTGGGGCAATATTTCTTACATATGTAGAGGTAAGATGTTTGTATGAACCCAGATCCTGGAATGTCAGTATGGAATGTGTAAGGGTTTGTCTGTTACTACTGTATAGGATATGAAGGTGTGCCAGGTTTTAGGTGACCTTGGTGATGTGTGGTTTCGGTTTGCCCATGTTGACAGTGCCTTCAGCATTGTTATTGTTTTATATATGATGCAGACTTGGTAAAATATGTTGGAATTTATAATTAAATATGATGATTTACTATTTTTTTGGTAGTATGCTGTTGAATTGTTGATAAATTCATGAATCCACTATTGTCAAAATATAGCTGCAGCTATTGTTTTGATGACATTTTGTTATTGTTTTTGGTTAAGAAACCTTAAAAACAACTATTCAGTATCTAATATTAAATGTGAATAACCATTTGTTGTAAAATGATTTCCCATCTTTGCCCTGATATCATTAGATCATGAATGATAATTATACAAGCTGTTTTCTTTTTACATCATAAAGAGTACATAACTCTTAGCTTAATAATTTGTAACAATTAAAGCTGTGTGATTCAAAATGTATCATTATGGTAACATATTATAACTACAGCATTTTCTGTTTACTATTTCAAGAGCAAATATAGTTCAAACATACAGGTAAACATCTTTTGTCCATAATTTCTACTGCCTAAAATGACATGGAAACCATATAACCATTATTTCCCACTTATTTCTTGGCAAGTCTCTCTAGACTTGGGCTTTCCTCTGCATCCGGTGCACGGGCTATTCGGGCCAATACCCGGACCGGCTGGCGAAGTTCCCGCATTCTGGAGTTCCGAGATCGCCCGCTCTCTGGGGCTCGACTCTCTAGGGCCACAGCCGCCCGTGTCGTCTCAACATCAGTAGCGCCCCCTAGGGGTTGGCTGCTGAACACTCTTGATGTAGCCTTTAACTGGTACCGATTCTCTTTGTCAAGAGCTGTATTTTTGGCTTTCTTTGTATATTTGCATGAGGAGGCATTTAGAAGTATTGTTGTTTCTTTTCTGATTCTTTATTGCATCAATATTGTCAGTCACACTCTTCTTTCTTCTTTCTGTTACTGTTTATATGTGAGTATTGGTCTGTTTAGTTTTTAACTTGGGTCCATTATGAACTTATTTGGTATATATAATTAAAATTTCTTATAAATTCATATATTTTTCAACACTTTCTGAATATTGTATGAAAATCTGATAATTTGAAATACAAATATTTTCAACATAAGCATATTTTGATTTAATCATTCGACAATGAAACAAAATATTCCATTTATTAAATGCTATATGTATCAGTAAAGACTGACTTATCACATACTCCAACATATTTCACAAACTCTTTCCGTTCAGTTTCAGTCATCTCTTCCTGTGAACATTCTCTTGTTTGTTGGCCAAGATATCTTTTCTTACTTTTCTAAGCATCGTCAGTTATTTTTCCATTTAGCACCTTTTTATTTTTGTGCAATGCTTTTGGAGATTTTGAATTAACCTATTTCTAAGGGCATTGCTTTGTTGTTTTGTGGTATTCAGTGTGTAGACCATATATAAACTGTATGGTATATGCTTTGGTTGCTTGACAACTGATATGGCATCACTGCATGAGCAACCGCCGCCAGCTTGTCAGGATATTGTCACAGTATTGATGTTTAATGTTATTTTTTTATTGTCAGAATGTGTTTTTTTTATAGAGCTTGTTTTAAAATAAAGAGCAAATATAAATCAATAATATTTCTATAAGTACATATTATAGGTGCATAGATGTTTGGTCTGTTGAGGTAAATAAAATTGATACAAAAACACAAACAAAACCAACAACAAAGTTATCAAATATAAACATATTGAATTTTTTTAATTATTAACCATATACAACATATTTATCTACCCCTTACTGAACATTAAGCTTGCATACCTATTTTATTAAATACATATAGTGTGTGTGTTCCTGTGAACATTAACATTTTTTTAAATGTTGGTACCAAGTGAATGTGTTTTACCTGTTCATTTTAGCATCTGGTCAGTAACATCCCATGCTGTAGGTATGTATCAATGGAGGTGTAGCTTTAGGAAATGTTTGCCGTGTTGTGACATACATGTACCAGTAGATTTAGACAAGCTTTTTTTAACAGTTTGACTGCATATTATGGTGACCCTAGGACTATGTTTAAAAGGACAAGCACTGAGGGTATATGAAGCCCTCAAGTTTCCACGTCTTTGATGTAAGACATCTTGAACATTTATAAACAAAAGTAAACCTGATCACTGTAACTGATTTGTCATTATGTCATTATATATATATATTTTAATGGAAATTCTAGACAGTAGTTCTCATTACTTTTCTGAATTCCTAGTTAATAAGTTCACTGACAAAGTTTTGAGGAAATGACACTGTGAGAGCCTTTAGTGCATGTCCTTCTATATGTATATAACATATAATTATATCTGGTTGTGTTTAATATTATTTCACTAAACATTATTATGCATATTTTTAATAGTGTCTGTGCTAGATATTTCATATGGCTTTATATTGGCAAAAAGTATATTTGCGAAATTTATTTACTTGTTTGAACTTGTTAGATCTAACAGATTTGTGTGGAATACTCTGAAGGTATTTAGTATAATTGTATTTATAGTTTAATGTTGCAAATTTTTATTTTATTAAAAAATTATCATGTCAATTGTTTGTTTTCAAGACACAAGTTTATTTGCTATTACAGATATTTCTGTCAACCAAAATAATTCAAATATAAAATCATGTTAGTCTTACTCAAAATATACTTTAATTTACTTCCCTTCATTTTTATGTGGTTTAATTGTTGAACAAAATCATTTCCTGTGGTATCAGCCGTATACTATTGCCGATAACCCATAAGTTTATATATCCAACCAGTATATCATGACTAATAAACAATAAATAAATATTAATTAATATTAACTTATATAATAATAGCATTACAAAAAAATAAAAAATAAAAGCACTTGCAAGATCCTGAAAATTAACACAATCATTATGATCTCTTGTCTAATACATGGTCTTGTATTTGTTAGATATTGTTTAAGAAATTATTCACAAACTTGCCCCAATAAGTGTTTCCTTTATTATAATATGTTTTAACGTACTTGATAGAAACAGCCACTGTCATATTTCTTTATGGTCTGCATGTGACCTTCTTGAAGTTATTTTAGCACTTTCCATCTCAGAAGCAAAGTGAAAATTGCTATTTGCAAACAGCATTAAACCAGAACAGCCTGCGAGTAACTCACAGGCTGTTCAGGTTGTATGCTGTTTGCTGCTCATCAGTATCTAAGGTTTGTAGATGAAGCCTTAAAAACATGAATTAGTAAGAAAGTTTTTCAATTAAATATAACTTTCTAAGAGACTACAAACACTTCAAAATATGTTTCTAAGTGGGAAAGGGTTATATATGCCGTAGTGATAACTTTCTTGCAGCAAACTTTATGTTGTTCATTCTTCATGCTCTATTTGACATTTAACCTTTAACCACATAGATACGTATTTTCATGCATTTGTAGTTCCATAAAAAGTTACATTTAATTAAAGACCTTTCTTACTGTATTCAAGTTTTAAAGGCTTCATTTCCAAACCCTAGCTACTGATGAGCAACAAACAGGTTGAAACCTTAACAGACAGTGAGTTACTCGCAGGCTGTTCTGGTTTTATGCTGGTTGCTTATAGCCATTTTCACTTTGCTTCTGAGTTGGAAAGTGTTAAATGTAGAGCTAGTTATTAGTCATACTGTATCTAAATAATGCAGTTTTCCTAAACACATACTGGGTACAATTATTACAACATAATTATAGTGCAGTTTTATTCAGCCGCTTATATTTAATAATATAACACTACACTAATATTTTTAATTAATCTCTGTCAAATTGTCAATGCCATAACAAATATATTTATTTATTTTTTTGCTAGGACAGAACAAAATTTCTAACAGTATAATCTTATAAAAAAATCAACACACACTTCATTAAAGTTTTAAAGTCATGCTTCAACAGATTTTTTTGGGATAAAAGCAATTTAGCTTGACCCTATTTTTACCAATAACAGACAACTCTGTTTTTATTTTTTTTAAATGCTTCCCTTTTGATGATTAATTTTCACTCATTGCCTCGGCTCTTGGGTTTCATCTTCACAAATGCGAGCTACTTTATAAGTGAACAATTTGTTTTATGTGTCGTTCTTTTAAGCCTGTTCTTGTTCAAAACTGTATTGGCTGTAGATTTTCTGTATTTGTATATGAATTGATGTAAATAATCAGTATCTTAAAATGCCATTTAATTTTGAAGCATTCTGATTTTAACAAACCCAGTTATCTCTAATATTGGAAACTAATAAGTTGTTTCTTACCAGAATGTTGTGTTTCTGCCCATTGTCCTAAGTGAACACTTGTCTCTTCCTGAATAATGTATCTTATGGATTGCAATGTATACAGTTTCTACTTTCACATGCCATTAATACTAGAGCATGCTTTTGCGAGCAAGTAATATGTCTGGGTCATATACACATAAATCATGTGATTGTCTCTTTGCTCTCATTGCAGATAAGCCTTCAGGGGACAGCAAATCTGGGGCCATATGTCTGGAATAGCACAGCCCCTGCAGGGGACAGCAAATCTGGGGCCATATGTCTAGAAGAGCACACCCACCTGTAGGATGTTTGCATTCGGGCGGCTATGGTATCATAGAACATCATACAGACTTTGTCAACTGAACGGACAGTGCTTTTCATAAATTGAGAGATGTTATTGTTCAGCTTCATGCATTTGTTCCGTACATTCTTAAACATTATTTATTGAAATAATTGCATGTTTCCATGTGAATAGTTGTCATCCCATCAAGCGCCAACGAACAATATTCAGTAACTGTGTGAAAGTAATTGTTATACATGTGTCCATTGTGTAGTGTGTATATTGTGTCAGTTAATGAAGACGAGAGTCAAACATGGTGTGTCCATTGTGTCAGTTAATGAAGACGAGAGTCAAACATGGGTGACTGCACTGGGACATCACAACAACTATAGTTCTTTGTAAGCAGTTACATGGTATTAGTGGACATGTGAAGATCTCGGGAAGTTTTCTTATTATAATGTATTTAGCTTATTATAACATGAGTATGCATTTATTTCAGCTTTTTCATTATTGTATTGGCGTTTTGATATTGTATGTCATTACTTTGAATAAAATACGTTTTCTAAAACGAAATCCACCAAAGGAGATGGTAGTTTGAATCGTTAGTGGGAAGACATGTAAAAGGCTGTAGAAAATCTGATAATTTCTTGGCTTTTGTATAATTTTATTGAACATGTCATTAGCATTGAAGTAGAAAATGTACAACTTTTTTGCTCAACATCATTTTTTCTAGTGATCATTTTCATTACTATTCCAGCAAAAGCGCACTTAAATCATGTAACATATGTGGACATGCGTGTACCATTTCAAATTTCTTTTCTATTGTCATGCTTTTTTATCACCTTGTTTATGGCATGGTACCATGTTGTTGTTTTGTAATGTAATAAAATAGAAAAGCTCTTGTAGTTGAGGCTTTGTTGTCTTTTTGCAGCATTTCAATCTAGATCCCCAGTCTGGGAGGGCCTACTTAGTCCATTTTAAGGTATTGCTTGTTGCGTATGTGATTAAGGCAATGTATTTACAATTACATGGTCCATGTCGTATAAAACTTACGTTTAATTTATCATTAATCAGTTTATGTTAGAAAACAGCATATGCGTTTGTCAGAAACACAATGCCCCCCTCATTGCGCCACTGTTTTGTTGACCTTGAAGGATGACCTTGACCTTTTACCACTAAAATGTGCAGCTCCATGAGATACACATGTATGCCAAATATCAAGTTGCTATCTTCAATATTGCAAAAGTTATGGCCAATGTTAAAGTTTTCGGACGGACAGTTCAAAAACTATATGCCACCCTACCGGGGGCATACACAAATGTCTGAATGTTCACTGTAATATTCATTTTCTTTACAACCTTTTATAACTGGTATGTGTATTCTTAAGCGTATATGACACTTTTTTATAAAGTAAAATATCGATCGATAGCTATACATGTTCAATACGTGCTTATTCTACTGAGAAATAGACATAAACACTAACGAAACATAAAACAAACTGATTCGTTCTAAAGGGGTTAATGTCAGAAAGAGAACAGAAATCAGTTTTGAAATAACCATAGGCTACATCAGTTCGGATGATACACAATGCCGAAAACGCCTGTTCGTCCGAGCAGCATTGTGTTTGGTAACATATGAAGTTAACGTGGTTATTTTTTCTATTGCGCATAGAAAGCTTTCTTAAATTATATTTGTATGAGCCTTTTTAGCCTATGCTAAGTATTAAATGTTAGTACCAAGAAGCTGAAAAGGGGTATTTGCATCAATCTCGACAATTACATATACCCTTGCTGTGTGAATTAAAGTTGTTAGTTTCCACTCATCCGGCCGACCCTTTTGTGTGTGCCGTGTGTGTGCTGATGCTGAAATTGTATTAGTTATTTTTATGTTTATCAAATTAAGTCAGTTAAATGATATTACTGTATTCTTTTTACAAAATCCAGGCCAAGTTCCAAACGCGGTCACATGCGTTATTGTTACCACTCAAGAGGCCACATGTACGACCCAATCTCGATTAAAATATGGCAGAACTCTGATGGTTATACGCGTAACAATGTCTATTTAGTTTGAATCTTGGGCGTGCGTCTGCATTACTAGGTTTTATTTCAGAATACATTAGGCGTTAAGCCCATGGGTACACATACATATAATATACAATATAATCAACAGTTGCCAATAACATACAGGCATAAACATATACTATTTTAAGCAATATAGATTTAACATTTATATGAAAGAATAAGCAACTATAAAGGCATGCATAATAAAAATAAACAGCTATTTTTAGCACCGATACGTACTAATTTAAGGCAAGTATATTATGTGCATATTGTAGAGTCGTATCCTCTTCAAATAATAAAAAAAATGTTCAAAGCATTTTTATACATATAGCTATTATTGCTATGACTAAACAATAGTATTGTATGGCGAGAACCTTTGATAATATGATTCAGTTCACAATTTATCTGCTATTAATATACAGGCGAGTCGATGAAGTTCAATATATAAAACAATGGTCTTTACTCTTGACCTAAACACAGCAATAATCTATATACCGGTAACACAATAGCATTTGAACGATAATCTGTTTGAAGTTTGATCAGGTTTATGAAAATCAAGGTTCTTTTCTTATAAATAACACCTGCCAATTTGTACACGGAAGAAAATAAACCATATCAATGGACTTAATTGTCTTTGTTGGCTTATTTAGTACTCAATGCATTATATTAACATGATACCAATAAACCCAAATACTTGTAATATTTCGCAGTATTCTTAACTTGACATTATAAACATATTTTTTTAAAATAAAAAATTCCAATGGAATGGATTATACCTCCTGATTTAGAAAAGGACGAATAATGTCACCACTTTACAAAGCCGCCCTGAAACCAATATTGTTTTATTTCAGCGAAAGGTAAATGCAATATAGGTAAACTATTGATCCTTGACAGGACACATTTTTATTTCAAAATTCACAGCATGTAAGATGTAGAGATGTAGCGTTGTACAGTGTACACTTTCAAGAATATGTATACGACTTTACAACTATTAAACATGTGCATGTATATCAGCACTAAAAATGAGAACAAACCAATTAAGAAAATGCAGTGTACTACGGTTTGTTAATAAACGAAGTAAACAACAACAAAAACTGTATACCGGTCCATATTTGCCTACTCTGACTTGACAATAATTAGAATGAGTTGTCATATGAACTCTGTAAATCGTTTCCTTTGCAAAGCAGTCTTGTAATGAGTACATAAATTCAAACGCATGTGGTTTATTGGCCTGAAATAAATTTGAATAATCTATTGACATGACGTGGGCTGTGATCTCTTACATTTGTAATATATGGTGGCATAGACTCGAACAAAGCTGGTATACTCGTATGGGACTCGCCTATCGGCTCCTGAAATATGGGATGTCGGGTGTGTACTCGTCAAAATATATGATTGTATGGTACACACAGTGGTTAAATAACAAATCATTACTAGGTTAAACCGGCTAGCGCAGTGATTGGTACACGCAATTATCAATTATGCATATGAGCCGTGCTCTGTGAAAAGGTTGCTTAATGCATGTGCGTCCCAGATTTGCCTGTGCAGTCCGCACATGCTTACGATTTTATGATATTTTTCGTTTAAAGAAAGTCTCTTCTTAGCAAAAATCCAGTTGATGCAAAAAGTGTCGTCCCAGATTAGCCTGTGCGGACTGCACAGGCTAATCCCGGGCGACACTTTACGCATATGTATTAAACCCCTTTTTCACAGAGCGGACTCATATGAGTTAGTTAATGATCATCATTTAGGAAAAACTGGGTTTCCTCCCATAACTCACCCCACACCACAAAATCCGTACCAAAATTAGAAATCATTCAGGTGTACAAGTTGCAGATACAATACAATGTTAGTCCCAACTTTCGGTCGTCTAGTTACAGTAGTAACTTAAGGCGGAGTGCTTGGACACACTCCGGATCCAGACATAATGCAGCCTTACAGTTACGCGAGCGCGGGAAAACCAGTACTGGTACGCACATCGCTTTGAATTAAATGTAGGTTAAGCATCTCTCCATGCATGTTCTTTATCGATATCAGAATTTTTGCATAGAAACGTCTTATTGATGTCGGCCACCCATTTGGAGGTGTGAGTTCGAATCGTGCAGAGACACGACAGAAAAATATGTTGGCATTCTGTATTATATTTCTAAATTATCCTTTGATGTAACATATTTAGTTGGATAAATTTCTGCCGAAAAAAACGGGAATTTGGACTTCGTCTTCAATTTACATATTTATGGGGAAACACCGTCGATGTGCGCCTTTAAAATACAATGGAAGGCTCTTGACTTTTAATGAAAAAATCTCTAGAAACGCATTATATATAAATAAGAAAGTAATTGTGAACATTTAGTAAAAGACTTAAGAGTAACAGAGATGCACATATGTAAAAAGAAAAAAATGTATGTAATGCAGAAACAAACTACATGAATGAAATAGACAATGCACTGAGAGCGCGGTCAACGTGGGATTGTCATTTCGTAGGTAACTCACACACTGTATACACACACAGTGCTTGTTCTCACGGTTACAATATTTGCTATCGTGTTGCATTTTACACTACCAATTTCTTCCCTATATTTTCCATGAAACCCACATCCAGGAAGGTTGTTATTTGTTGAAAAAAAAATCCCACGCTCTATTCTAGATAGTTTGTCGTGTTTTACTTTCCCATTGATTTACTTCCCCTTTACGTTACGGTTTTCTCAGGATTCAGTGTTATGTTTTGTTGTTTTCAAAAAAAGATAGAACCGTAATTGCAATTAAATTGTAAGATCATAGGGATTCCTCACCTGAGCTATTCTTTGTGTGCTTGCACACGTCATTTCTTTGTCATTATAAACTCCACTGTCTACATATCGAACACATTCAGTATTCAGGAGGCTCGTGTAGACGGAACGACAGAGAGGGGAGCGGGATTTAAACTCACGACAGATTTTCTATAATTTCTTAATAAACTATAATGAGCAGGTAATATTTTAATGTTTGTATATTGTAATCAAATCATAACAGCTTGATTGTTTGTATCTTTAAAATGATTTATATACTAACGCACTAGAATAAGTTTTTTTTATTAACCTTCAAATGCGATGTGAAAATGGTTTGATGGAAACATAGTGTGTCTTTGATTTTTTTTCAAATTTGATATTCTTTATTATTTCAGAGGTATAATGGAAACGATTTTAATTATATTAATTATATTTGATGATGATGATGATGATGATGATAATTATTAATTAATAATAATAATATTATTATTATTATTTTATTATTATTATTATTAATTATTAATTAATAATAATTAAAAAAAATAATTATTATTATATAATATGTAATATAATAATAAATATAAATAATACCAAACAAATTGGTATAATCTTAAACTTGTGTTTGTTGACATCTGGCTCTGGCAGTTTATATGAAGATAATTAAGATATACAAGTTGTAATAATTTTAATACCATACCATCAATTTCAGTCGCTATGTTGGCGGTTTTGAGGACGACGATTCCTTGCGTTTAGGTCCATCTAAAGGTTCAAGGAACCGATCAGAATTTGGTATAAATCTAGCTTTTAATTATTATTTTATGAAGACAAATTGAAACATAATTGTCGGTTCAACATTTATTTACACTGAATAAAAGTTTATACATCTAATTACATATTCTCCCCAATAGTTTTCTTTTATCTTTCTTAATGACTCTACGAGTATTGATTAAATAAAACTGTCATACAAATAACTATTGATTACTTTTCTTTTGTGCACGTTTATCGTCGATTTCCAAGGGGACTTCTTTGACCGATCATTTATATGTTTAAATACGACCTAGCGCATGATTTGTCTTATTATTTTGTACATTATATATTGGCATAATTTTGATGGCGTTGCTTTTGCAGAGGCAAGAGGCTCGAATCGGGGTAACGGAACCTGGGTACAACTGAAGGATTTCCATTGTCCGGCCGAAAGATGCCCCTCCAGGTTTGATTATTTATTTACTCCCATAGTCACATGCTCCCTTCCTTGCTTCGTACCTCCATCCGTCCCTCCCTCCCTCCTTCACTATATCCGCCCCTCTCTCCGTCCGATCCTTTATCACTTCCTCACCCACTAACATACCCATTCACAAACAAAACAACCAACCGTTAAAATCCGCTCGCTCGCCTGCTCTCTCGCCAGCTCTCTCGCCAGCTCCTCAGCCTGCCTTATCGCCTGCCTTCAACCGCAAACCAATGCACTCTCTTGCTTCTATAATCCTCCATTCCCTGATCCCTCTCTCCCTCCATTGAGAGAAAACAAACCCTAAAACCCACAATCTAAACACCCACCTGTCCAATACCCACCCATTCAAAGATCCACGCACACATCATGCAAACCACCGACTAACTGACTGACTGACTGTCTGACTGATAAACTGACTGTCTGACTGATAAACTGACTGAGTCACTGACTGACTGTCTCCCTGACTGATTGAGTGACTGACGTACTGACTGACTCATGGACTGACAGACTGAATCATTCACTCACTCACTCAATAACTCGTTTACTCACTCAGACACTTACTCACTCACTCACTCACTTACACTCTCACTTCCTAACTCGCCCACTCACTCACTTACCCACTCACTCACTTACCCACTCACTCACTTACCCACTCACTCACTTACCCACTCACTCACTCACTCACTCACTCACTCACTCACTCACTCACTCACTCACTCACTCACTCACTCACTCACTCACTCACTCACTCACTCACTCACTCACTCACTCACTCACTCACTCACTCACTCACTCACTCACTCACTCACTCACTCACTCACTCACTCACTCACTCACTCACTCACTCACTCACTCACTCACTCACTCACTCACTCACTCACTCACTCACTTACTTACTTACTCACTTACTCGCTTATTCACTCACTTAACTTTTTACTTCTTTTACAGAGAACCCTTGACCTGGGTTTGCAAAAAAGATGAAGACTTTGTCTTCATCAACGAAAAAGGGAAGATAAAATGCGAGACGGGAAAACATGAAGGTAATTATGGTGGTTATGAAGTTCAGAGCAAATACAGCTTATTTGTGTCATAATCGTCTATTGTCCACCCAACGGTAATACTTTCATACCAACAATAATCGCTCAAAACCGTTTGGGATATTTTCAAAAGGATTGACTTGAATGAATCCTTCTTCAGTTATTCTATTATAAGTTCTCGTTTAAAAATGGTTCTAGCTGCTGCATATGCAGATCATCAAAATACTGTTTACATATAAACAAGTGAAATTTCTTAATTTTCCATAAAATCACGTTTATAAAAAATTCATATGCACCTTATTAAAACATTGCCATTGTTTCGAAAACGCGTATCAAACGTATGATTCAATTCACGTTTATAGAAATACCTTTCTTACGTTAATGCCTATTCCCCGTCCTTTAGCGGACGTATGCCAGTGGGGCTGGAACTGTGGTAACGACTATCACAAGGGCGAGTATATCCGAGCCGACTATGAGGGATTTACGTTCGCCATGTCACAGGCCGTGCAACTCACGGACAAGATGGGCACCCAGTGGGTGACCGCCCTCCTCCAGGAGCTGGGGAAGCAATACAACCAATGGTAATGCAGCTTACTGGAACTAGATTGTCCCGGTAACCAATGGTAATCTATCTTACAGAGACTAGGCAAGCAATGCAGTCAATGGTAACGTAGCTTACTGGAACTAGAGTGGGGCGATACAACCAGTGGTAATGTAGCTTTCTGAAACTAGGAAGGCAATACAGCCAGTGGTAGTATGTCGTAACATGCATGGAACGGTTTTGGAGTATAGTTTATTTGAATGGTGCATTGATACATTCTTGCGTCTATTCAACTTGTATTTTGTCAAAAATAATTTACAGGTTAAACTGATAATCCAGATTTGTTTAAAAAATGTAGTTTATTCATAGATTCATGTCTTATTACAACTTCACATAATATTGTAAAAGGGATTCACAAGTATACCTCACACTTGGATCTATCGCAATATACCTAAGTGCCTGGGTAAAGCCTTTAGACTTTATTCCATATCCGCATGTAAACTCTTCTTGACTGGAAAATAAATCTTAGATGTCTTACAAAACAACGAAGCCGTTATATTATTAGGATATCTATTTTATGGTCATCATTGTGTACATTTTAGGAACACTTGCAATACATATGAGACGCGCTTTGGGGAAACGTTGTTTAATGCATGTGTGTACAATGTGATCCCATATTTGCCTGTGCGGTCTGCACAAGCTCATCAGGGACGACACCTTTCGTCTTTAACTGGATTTTCGCAAAGAGGACACTTCATTTAAACGCAAAATACTATACAGGCGGAAAACACGTTTTCACAGAACGAATCTCACAATTATATTGTTCAAAACTGACCATCATCATTCTTGTATATATTTCAGATCAATCAGCAAACCCGTGTGCATACATCCGTGTCATATACTAAGAAGGGATGACGTTCACACGCACACGTTCACCATGATTATGTTGTATTAGATAAGTAGAACAACAGCCTGTAGTTGTTGAGCAGTTTGTTAAACATAATTTCCACATTTAAAGGATGTATATATGTGTCAAAAATAAATCTAACCTGATTAAGTTTTATATTTATTCTAAATTAAATTTTAAACTGTAAAATTATACTATAAATAGTAAACGTTTGTTCAATAGATTAATTTTCCAGCAATTACTTAGGATATGTATAATACTTACCGATTTCTACTCTAATATGTCTTATAGCATGATACAAAACAATCAGGACTTATTGGTTGATCTTATTTGTGTATTTTTATCTCGTCTGTTTCAAATGCTGAATATTTTATACACATGAGTATCGCTTGGCTGTATGTGTTCGATGTCTGTGATAATAGAACGTATCGTTGATCTTGCATTACATGTATGTAAGCAAAATGTTTACATTTATGAATATTGTTCTCAAAGTTTAAAATGTCTTTTTGTAGTTGTATGTTTATTATTTATTTAATTAAATAAAATGTTTATACCAACCGAGATGGATTTATGTATTATGAAACTCCTAATCTCGTGGACGTAATCAGAATATTATACTGTCACAACATAATGGACCCTAGATTGCACCGTTAATCGGTTAGGTACCTTAATGTCTGCAAAACAATCCATTATATTTAAGATTGCGTTGCAATTTAATCGACGTTGTGAATGAGTACTATGAAATGAAACGATAACTCTGGCGATGATTAGGAAATCTTTAGTAAGATGATATAGACAGCACTTACAATTATCAAACACACAATTTTATACGACGAGTCAATTTAAATGTTCAGCTGTAATTAGGTGGAAAAGAAGTTGTTTGTTTCCAGAAAACAGAGAAATCCTAATTTGTCATACTTTTTTTATAATCAGGGTCAGTTTTGATCAATTTAGTTACATTCAATCATATTCGCTAAATAATATTTTACATATAACAAAATAAATGCTCTTTATTTTATGCTTTCCGGTGGTTTATAGAGAAATATCAATGAATTAAAACTGATTTTTCAATGTTTCAAACAGTGAAAAATAACAGTGAAAAATCACGATAACTTTCACTGATTTACTGTGAAATGACGTCATTTTTTCGGCGAAATGACGTCACTATTCCAGCGAAATTCTGCTGTTTTAACGCTTTTACAATGTAAATAAACGGTGAAAAAAAATCACAAAATAAAAAGAAAATTTGTTGGATTCGGTGGAATACCGATTTTCAATTCACTTGTGATCATAAAAAATATATACCGTTAGCTATTTTCACTCGTGGCGAAAATATTCATATTATGATCACTCGTGAAATAAAATCGATATTCCACCAAATCCAACACATATGCTCTATATAGTTCTGGCAGATTAATGTCATCAAACAATCCTACTTTAGTGTGAAATAACTATTGTCTAGTAATACAACTCCCCCAACAAAAAAACGACCTACCAATCCTACCCTTTAGATGTTTGGGAAAAATCAAAGCATGTAACTGATCTTACCCATTGACTGCCAATTGACTGTTAATATCAAACACAAAATAAAACACGTACTAATGGAAACTTGTTTCATGGTTGCCTTGCTGTTCATCTACAATGGTACGTCTCCATAAGTCGAAGGAGTGGCCTTAATTGGCACCTGTAAGTTTGAGTCACATTAGTTTAAGCATAGGTGTTCCCAATTATTATCATTGATTGAAGAAGGATGGGTTTTAGTGCCATTCCAACATACCGGATTACATTAGTTATCATTCAAACATGTTTAACCAAAGCGCTTCCCTGTTTGTTGAATTTCGGCAGTGCATATGGTCAGAACTTCATTAAAGGATTACTCAAATTTCAGAAACATGATTAAAAGAGAAATAAGTTTTATTAATATTAATATTTATTAATATTAATATTTATTAATATTTCATTAAAGGTCGAATAATCTATAAGATACATAAAAATACACGGAGCGCAACATTAAACATAAAAATGATTCAGCTGGTTTGACCGTCTTTGAACGGTCAATAAAAAAAATCAGGGTTTACAACGGTTGAAAGGCGCGCCGAACCTAACAGTCAGCCATAAATTCATCATTTAACACCATAATGAAAATAACCATTTATCTCAGAAAGCGTAATTTCAAATATGAAAGTACATTATAGAGAAACCCTTGCTCAGGTGGCCGTCACTGTCCCCCTTATCCACATGTAAACATTTACAATGTAAATAATTTTAAACTAACACCCAACTGAGCACCTTTTGTACAGTTTTCAACCCTTAACCAATAGGCGCCGGTACACAATCTTCTATTAAGAAGGAGTGCTGTATCATAAGAAGAAGAATATAAAGTCGATTACATTACAAATTAATAACTCAGTACTCTGATATAAATTTATAAAATCAATATAATTACAACTTCCAGATGCAATATGTACTTAAGTTAATACACTTTTCAGCTAAATCCATCATAGTTAACGATTGATTTATACTCTTATTGAGCATACAACTCATACTCGCACTATTAACAGTTGAGACAATAAAGAATACAAGTATTTGCAATCATTTCAATGGCACATGATTGATTTATGCTTTCATCACTTTAACAATCGTGAGTAAGGATATAACCATTATTTTAGCATTTTAACATGTCGATTCGTCGCTTAGCTTTGGTATGTATACATGGCTCTCAAATCAATAAAAGCAATACGCCTTTCGTACATTCCTTGACATTGCAAGGGCAACGAAAAATTTCCCACACGTAATTAACTTATTTAGTACGTTTACGGCTTGTTACGTTACATGCATACAAACATCTGCACGCGCATAAACCAGGATGGTTATTAGTAATGCGATGCTTTCCTACAAATAAAACGGTATGAACTCGGTTTTCGAGCCTTTTTCCAATTTACTTCCTGGACACATCATATCGGAAAAATCCGGAAAAAAACACTTCCTGTTCTGATTGTGTCACGAGTTTTGCTGTGTTTATGTGACCACTTTGCAAGCAGTTGTCCAGTCCTGTACGTCATACATTCTTTGTCTGACACGAAATATCAAATAGCATCGTAAATCGTTTCATGCTAACCAAACAAAAAATCACGCAAATGTCATTTAAACAATGGTTTCAGATTGTGTGTACGTTATATTCAAACAAACAATTTTGGGTAGCAAAAGATATATATCTATCGGTTGTCCTGTCGATAATTATGAACCTAAAAAAAGACTTACAAAGTTTTATTAAATATGTTCGTCGATAATTTGGAAAATATACTGCTTACGTAACGTTTAACATACTCTGTTCATATAACAAATAATGAGTCGTCCTTTGATAGATTTACTAGAGCGTTTTTGTTTACTAGAGGTTCCATGTTTGAATACGACGAAGGCATGTTTTTATGCCATTGTTTTTCTTGGCATTATACTTATTTAATACTTTTCTATACGTTATAGTTTTGTTTCTTAATGAATTCATAGATATGTAAAATTATGCAAAATTATGTAAGTAAGTGCATATAAAGATTGATATACATAAATTTCGTACCAAAATGTAACTAAGAAATTTGCCCGTGTTCCGTTTTTTCTAATTACAAAATATTGTTTTATCAGATATCTTTGTTTCTTGCTTTTCCGAGTGCATTGATAGTTAATGCATTGTTCCTGTTTTCTGTATTTACATCCCGTTAAAATGGAACAAAGGAATTTCATTTCATCGACTACATTTCAAATTTGTTTAAGAAAGACCTCCCGTATACTACTTTCGATAAAATAGTCCCTTTATTGCTACACACCCTTGGGCTTTGTTCAATATAACATGCTTGATGTTTTATCTGGCTTGAATTTCGAATCAATACAGACCATTTGACCAACGTTTTAGTCGCCGAAATGACTTACAAAATGTAACATATTATACTTTTCAAATTAGGTTAACTTTGTTTCACTGATTACCCGTTTACACTGTACTATAATTATAGGAAAAACGTACGTATTCCAAGTATCTACCATCGGATGAACCAGGATGGTTATTATAGTCGCTCGTGTCGTGCGAAGCCAACCAAGTCATATTTGTAACATTTTCCAATTAATTTACTTCCTCCTCGAAATCCATTCAATTATCAGAAAAGTCACGACTTACCTCCTGTTCTTATTAAATTGGCAGTTTGTTAAATATGGGTTGTTTGCGTTGAGGACCCGTCTTATTTAAAACTTTTTGACCTTCAATATTATGATACGATTTAAAATATCATGACTGCCACGCACATACATATCTTGCTTTTTTATTGCTGTAATTTTGATCACTTCCTTGGTATCGCTCTTATACAATATATTTCAAATGCATACTGAGCATAAGAGTATAGTTTTGACCTTAAAAAAGTTTTCGTACATTAAAATGCACTATTTTCGATGATACATACCACAAATTTATTTTTTATAAGATAATACAGTTACCCGGCATATGCACCAGCACAAGGTATACTCTCTCTCCTCTATAATTATGAACCGTTAAGCGTTGATTAAATTACGTTTACGTAGGACCACGAGCATATTTTTTCATTACCGGTAGTGATGTTGAACATTACAGTGTATTGAGAAATCATTGTTCTGTTTTTCGTCTAATAAAAAAATTAATTACACTGAAAACAATACACACATTTAAATAGACGATGCGCATAGTTCAACAAAAACGAAAATAACTGTGATAAAAATGATGGGATGCACAGTTTACCTGATAAAAGCAATATGATATTATATATTTCTTTTGTCTGATTAATGTGGGTATTATCAGAAAAAATAGATGTTTATGCTTAAGATCACACAACTTGATCAGATGTTCGTCAGATTTGCCGCAGCTAAAGTGCGTAGCATGAACTATTTGTTTTTATATTATTTTTCTTATTGCGTCGGAACGGTACATTTATCTTTTTATGCTGATTAAGCCTGCATAGTGTACGTTATAGACGGTTTATTTTTCAGTAAAAAAGTACAAAGTCAATGCAGTTTTAAAACTAATTACGTATGACAGAACGCCCGACAAACATAAATGAAACAGTTTGCATGATTCCGCGCCCTGCGCTCGCTTCTGATTATACCGAAATATGGAATACGAATATTTTTATTTTTATTTTTTATTGCGCTTGCTCAAGCGTGGTGGCGAAAGTCCGACCAATAACGGTCCAATTTTTGTGTGGCCTAACATGATATTGACAAACTATAGCTTAACAATTTTGTAATATTTTTTAATTTATAATATTTGTTCAAACAGTGTGCGAATGGCATTTTATTGTTTACATAGAGCTTTTTACGTGCTTTGTCCATTCATCGACGGAATGGAAATAACGCAGCAAACTGTTCAATCAAGAATCCGATGCATCTCGTTACATAACCCAGACGGCTCCTTTTTGAAACAATAACTTATTAAGTGAAATGTTGCTGCATTATAAAGTAGTATATCATTCACCTTTGTTCTGGGTCCAAATACCCATGCATTGATTGGAAGAACAATGCTCTGCAAAACATTCAACTTTAAATTGAGTTCCGTTTGAAGACCAAAATCATAATTTGAGGTCAAACGGTGGAAAGAGAATTTAATATTAGCACCAACGTTTACGTTAATACAATTTGTTAGTTCATACATAAAAACCAGATAATATGGTTTTATTTATGGAAAATGTGATACTGTCCAATAAAAGTATCTGGGTGTGATGAACGCAAATATTTTAGTAACCGGGCTTAAATGTCTATTTTGGAATTTTTGAGCATGATAAAGAGTCAATAATTTAATTACAATATGTCTTATCAATAGTATATAAGGATTTATAGTAATGCAGAATATGTACACGAATGGTCATTATTAAATGAAAATGAAGTTGGTTCAAGATAGTTGGTTGACATGTTTCATTCAGATACAATGTATGTATTTCACACCTTTTCCACGGGGGTGGAAGAACAGGCCTTAGTAGGCATCAGCCAACCATAAATTGTGCCTTATAACAAGAAAAAAGTCGTTATGATTCACGTGTAATTGGTATTATATGGTTAATCTTTATGGATATATAAGATGTAAAATTCACACACATACGGTGTTATTTTGGTCAATGTATCGATATTGAATGACAAAATAAAGTTTCAATTACACACACATCCAGGATTGGTTCCTTTATAGACGGCACATACATTTTGAGTTAACCATACTTAAAAATTACGTTACTCAAAAAATAGAACACCTATTGTGCTGTGCACATGCAAAATATTCTATTAACATGTAACTCTTCGAAAACAGTACTCAATATACTCCACAAATGATCAATGGTGATAGAAGCAACAAAATTAAGTAGCCGGCTGCATAAAAATCCACTGTGTCTGTTTTCGCTGGAAAAAGGTCACTTACTTAAGTAGACATGGTCAAATATAATATAAATGGTAGACATGATTTAAGGTTACCGGTATACATAATGTGTACACGTTTGTTTTCATGATTACATATTTAATGAAAATGTATTTTGCATTCAAACACACGCAGGGTTTAGGACGAGCAGTTTATTTTAAGGGTACACTTTGAAAATAACCAACACTCACTGTTCTGTCAGCCTTTTGGCTTTCATATTTACCGAATGTTTACTTTGACATAAACTGTACTTATCGTCTTACACATGAGGCGTTTCGCTAAGATGTAATGTACTCGATGCTTCATTAACCCACGTACCCAAACTTGCAAGTAATCTTTGTAGGGCATTCCCGGCGCATACGATATAAATCAAACCTATTACTGCAAATGCTACTGCTCAATCAGTGACTTCGTGGCTTGGCTTTGTATTTGTTTGCAAAGATCTCAAATTGTTAATGGCCAATAAGCATTCCATATATTGCAAGCACATGCCAATGAGTGACGCATATTATCCCACGGAGACTAATTTAACCAGGATGGTTATTAGTCATGCGTTCAACGAAAAGGATTGTTTTTGTCATGTTTTACCACCAACCACCTATGTACTTCCCGTATGCGTCATTTCTGCAAAATCCAGAAACACCTTCTTGTTTTGTTTTTGTATTTTTGTGGACGCGTTGTTTTAGCCCTGACCTAGATTGATTATGTTACCTGACACGAACGATAACATGTCATCGAAAATGGAAATGGACATTTTTATAATGTACAACTGTTCGTTTTCATTATGCACAGGTGGAGTTTTACATCCTTGTCAACTGTAACTGTAATATAAACAAAGGTAATAAGAATTTAGTCAATTTACCATATATGACTGAAATGCTTTCCTCTAGTCCGTTCAAGCGGTTATTAAAAAAGTCGAATTTTATCTCCCGCCGTCGAAAACGTCAAGTAATGATTTTCTACTTCATGATATTTGTACATAGATATTAAAGTGAGACACAAAGTCAAGCGTATTATAGTCATTAACATGGCCCCAGTTCATGTCAATTTATTTGGGAACAGATCAACGATAAAGTAATTTCGACAGTAAGGTGCATTGTAACCGCTGTTTTATCGTTTTTTACAGCATTGTTAAAAAACTAACACTCGAAAAATATGTAAATGTATCTATGGACGTTTGTCACAATATATAGAATATAACAATATATAATGCTATTTGAGTTCTGTAAATCATGTATATTCAATTCCAACTTGACAAATGTATTGTAAAAGTACTAAAAAAGTTGGTGACGACTTTTTAAAAATGGTTTGATGTATCGTAACCATTATTCCCCAATAAAAGATGAAAACTTTTAATCTTTATGTTTTTTTAATAGACGGGTTACATGTCTTCTAAATATCTACCATTGAATGAACCAATATGGTTATTAGTATCGAGTTTTCTGTAATACGTTCAAGGAATTTACTATTCGCAGAAAGTGGACTGTATTATTTATCATATTAATCATGTTTAATGATTAATTAATGAAATTAATTAATCATTGAGGTTTTTGCTTAGCGTTCTTTCAAAAGTACATAATATCTTAAATAAATTAGTAGAACGATAGTTTTAGAGACATGCTTTCGAGGAATAAGGTGATTATCCTTAAGATGAATGAATGAAATCCATCCCCGATGCGTTTTAACTACTTGCTTTTATACAGGAGAGTTACAAAATTCGAAATATGAATATAACTTTAACTTTGATTTTGCTATTGATGACCGTATAATGCTTCCTATGTAGGTTTGCTGAAACTTCACAAGCCAAATTCAAGTATTTGTGCTGTATAAGAATGACTTTTTAATAAAAGTGGTATATTTTATGGTGCTCATTTTTCTGTTAAACGTGGCCTGATAAAAAGTTACATTCTATATTTTCTGTTCACCAAACAGTTTAATGATATAAATAAATGACCGTTGTATCCACCTTCATGTAGAAAGTATTTGGTATGAGGCTTTCTATCACATCAGTTTTACAAAAAGGCATGAAGTACGATAAATAAGCAAAAAATACACGACCATATTTTAATGCACATAAAATATTATAAACATAGACTTCGATAATCAAATAAAAATTACAATAGGTGATTAATGTCATAAAAACGTATGTAATAATAAAATGTGACTTACAACATAGCCTTAGTTTAAATATAAGGCAAACGTCAATTTTAGCATTAGTAAAAACACAAAAAGCAATTGTCTTCATTATTAAACGAAAAAAAAAGGAATTTCACAATATATCATTACATTAGGCGATTATGAACATATTCCAATATTGTTGCCTGAGCACACGCAAAACATGTGAAAATATTTCAAAATTCATCATTCGTTCAATACACACACATATAAATATAATTAAAACCTTGCTTGTGATTAACATTTTAATACAGGCTTTTAAATAACAAGGCTATACTATTTTAACGATTATTTTCGAAACCATCGGCTAGAAATTCCTTAACGTCATCGTCAAGATCCCCTTTAAGGTCGTGTCTGGTTACTGCCATCCGTTTTGCACCTGTAACATTGAACTGTGTTTATTTCATGTTTTGCAAATACATCATTTTAAAATAAGCGTTGGAAATAAATCGAGGGACTTTGGTTATAATCCATTTAGACCAATCCATCAAGACGGGGGCTACGGAAACACACCGAATACCATTTTGACGTGTTATACAACCATAAAA
>NC_068362.1:34164982-34177482 GCF_020536995.1 Dreissena polymorpha
CGAATGCCAAATATAGTGTTTCGTAACCTTTTTAATCGCTAAAAAATTCGATCGATACGACCAGAAAAATGGCTTCTTGCGCGAGCAGTAAATGTTTCGCTGTCGTGACCGTTTTAAAAAATTGCGGTGAAAAGTTGCTGCAGCCCACCCTTAAAAATATAAACACATATTTTACGTTCTGTGACATATTTGAATGTGTTTGTTTACGTTCGAACATGTAACTATCAGCAGATACCGTTGAAGCATGTTCAATTTCAAACAATATCGGGAAACATGACGTAAGATGTTTTTTTACTTTTTCTTCATTTAATGGGTATATGGACGGTATTTCCCTATATGTAGGCAAATTTTTCATATAACACAATTTAGAGTGAACAAAAAAATTAAACATAAAATCATGAAATGCTGGTTCTAAAAGTTTCACAGGGAAAATGTTTTATAATTTTAAAAAAATATGGTTGACGGAACAGCTAGGTCCGTGCATTTCAGAAACATCAAATAATTTTTTTGCAATGTATAAATTTATTTTAGAAAAAATACAATACCGTACTAGCCATCGATATGCCCCTTTTAAATAAGGTAGCGACAATGTATTATATGCATGGCCTTTGTCCGACTTTCTGTCATTATTATTTTGATGATTGTCCCTCTTCAAGTGCTATTGCAACATGATATACCTTTTCACAGCTTGCAAAACGGTATACCTTTTCACAGCTTTCACTGTTTAGAACTTCAAATAGATATAAGCAGCAGTAGGTAGACATGTGTGCCTCACTTCAATGATATGGTTACATGTATATTTCATGGTCAAAGGTCATATGCAACTTACTCCTATAAATATGAGGTCGATATATATTCTTTGTATAAGAATTGATTTGAATGTAAAATATAGCTGTTTGAACCTGTATCTCTTGATAATTCAATATTTTTTCTATCGAAATGTGATTTTTTTATTCTTCGCTCTTCGCTCGCTCGAGAATTTTCCTGTTTTCAAAAAAAAGTATTTTAAATTTTTTTTGCTCGCCTCTTCAACTTTTTTTCAAAACAATCCGTAGACCAACAAATCAATTTGGAGTGGCCTGATGAAAGTTTAATTGTTTTGGGTGAGTTTGGCTTCAGAGGGCACTCCATTTTTATCTTCAAATTAACTTGAAATATAGTTTTGATGCATGTTATGTCAGTGTCCATCATAGCAAATTATCTAAACGAAGTCGAGATATAAGCCATAAATTAAACGTACGAAACTGTTAAGTCTCACATGCTTATGCACTCAAAACTTAATATAAAATATTTAAATATATATAATAAAATTCAACATCAACTGATAATTATCATGGCGTTGGTCCTTACTCAGTTTTATCGGACAAACGCTCACGCGGTGGTGAAAATGTCGTCTCCTTGATTGTGATTATATTTTACGGTATTACACCGAAAGCCAACACATTTACCTCTCTTTCATTTTTATTGATTTATTTTTTAAACGTGTTTATTTAAATTGGTCTTAACTGCATCCGGTGCTGTATACAGCATTCGTAACCTACATGTACTATAGGTGTTTACTCTGGTTTATTTAACGTGTACTTTATATCATGGCTGTGCCAAACAGGAAAACGCGTGTGTGAAAGGAAGAACTTGACTCGTATGCATGTTGGACCTTGGGATTCGGGTGACTGCGTTGCTGTTGCAGATATTTATCTGATTTAATTTATTAGTATTGTAAATGATTTATAACATGAGTTTGTGTTTGCTTCAAATAAAAATTACGAAGGTAATCTGTTAGTTTTAAAATATAAACATCAATTAAGAACATACTTACAAATATAATACTGTCAAACAAGGTCAATAATGTCGTATTATTTAATGCTTATTGAGTGTTGTTTGTCCAATATTTACAATATATTTAGTAATCCATAATATATTGATTTAGTTTTTTTTTTCTGATTAAATCAATCAAAAATTTGTATTCCACGTTATTGCTTAAAACACATTTTGGATCTATTATTTATCTGCTTAATAATTATTTCATACGACGAATATCTTAAAAAATATAATTCTGGTTTAAAGATAACACTATTGAAAACCTACCTTTACGCGAAAGCGTTGCTTTGACAATGTACAGTCAGACTAAACGCGAATAGACCTTAATGCCGTGCGAAATGGAATGTAATTCATTAATACAGAAATTGCAATTATTAAATGAGCCAATGCATCATGACCGTTTTGTTTGCGATAAAACTACACAAAATATAATTTTTAATTAATTCTCTGTTAATGAGAATGATTCAAGATTGCACATTTGCTATTTCGAGCAATTTCGTTTTTTTTACAAATAAATTTACGAAATTGCATTGCATCCGTACCAACCCGAGGGACAATGTATCGAACATGCACTGGGTAATTACAAAGGTCAGTCGAAAAAGTTGAAATCAAGACATAAACGCTAAATTCAGTGTGTGTTTAATCAAGCATTCGAAACCGAATCACACGCATGGACCTTATTGTAACCCTTTTTGTGTGATATTCTTGCACACAGTGAAATTGTTCTTCCAAAAGATTTCTTGTTGTTTATTTCGTCATTTGCTCTCTATCTAAGTTCAAAAGATCTTGTACAGTGAATGCACGATCAGTGAATTAAGTGTCCCTTCTCCATAAGGATAAACTTGAAACAGCCGTCCGTAAATTGGTTTCCAGAGCATATGAGAACTTACATTTTATTTGGTCGTAAGCTGATATTGTGAAGTACTTTCGCCAGTATCTATTCAAGCCTATCACCTAATAAAGCCTATTTAATCTTTCTATTTCGCAAAAACTAGTGTAAGTCATTTTGAAATGATGGTCCTAATGATTACATGTTTGAACACAAAATGTGCATTAACCAGACTATCGCAACGCCCGTTATGGCAAATATAAATAAATACATAAAACTAATTGAATCGCTTTTAATGTATTTTTGACGATTTTACAAAGACGACCCCGTGTTCTCTTGCGGTTCACAAATAAGTAACAAGTAACAAGTAAATTGTGTATATCCAACTATCTATTCCTTTTACTTTTTTCTATAAATCTTATTCTGATGGGTTGTTCGTCTTGAAGAGACATCACCAACCAATAGCCTTTCTTAAAGGGGCAAGTCAACAATGTTTGATTTAATAGATAATATTATATTTTAAATAAATATTTATTAAATGGTCGTTGAAGATTTATTGCTCATTTTTGCTAAATTTCAATAAAATATGACTATTATAATTAACACAAATGTCACCAGGGACAGTTTGAGCAGGATTGAAATCGGTATGAATCAAATGTACACCACGTTCTGCTAAAAGCAAGCCCACTTTATATTATGGGACTGTCGTGATGTAACATTCGAAAAAAGTATTATTGATTATTGATGTAGAGCTGTACAATATTATGTATTTAGTTTCTTACGAATAAATTTCAACTACAAAAAGCACAATAACACATACAAATACCTTACACAACAAATGATTAAATCAATGAATTATTAAAAAAAAATACATGTTTTTCTGTATATTCGACCACTTAAGAGTTAAATCTACATTTTCTATTAAATTAAAATAATATTAACACAAGCGAGGCATTTGATTAAACTGTGTTTGTCTTTACAACAAAAAAGACACAATTATTGGCATGGCAAATACTTCCATAGTAAGTGGCCAGTTTTAAGAATGCATCATAGCAACCCTTATCTGTTCGAAGTTTGTATCTGTTTCGTCATCACTTTGATAGGAAAACACTAAACTTTTGTAATAATTTTGAAATAAATCAATAAAGTATCTTTTTATAGACTAGTACACGCCAGCATACTATTAAAATATTACTATTTTCAAAATAATTGTCATTTACATAACTTGTGTAGCACAATGTACTTAAGATTAACCTAAATGCGATTTTTCCAAATAAAATCAAACACTCAAGCGTAAAACAACAACATAAAATCAAACAAAACATTTATGCGATCGACTTTTATAAAAAGCGACAAATATCTCAAGTTTAATTACAAATGTATTTCAATTTCCAAAATATTGTGTTGGCCGAATTTTGATCAATGAATAAAACGGTAGGAAAAGAATGACACATAACATTTTATTATATTAATAGTTTATGTGTTTGATTTATTTACAATGTCAGAATATAATTTTCATGTGATAATTTTATGAAACAGTGTATTAGTTTGTGGTATAATATGACCATTAATATTCAACTGTTGTCAAAACAAATCGCTTGACAAGTGAAGTAAAGGGGCTTTCGTTTTTGTTTGCCTGTTCCACAATAAAGAGGCAGAATAAACTCGTTATACTTGTTATTTCATATCTTCGATACCCTCTTTCTTGAATTCCGCTAGATCGTCGGTTAGAATTGCTGCAAGTTCGGGTCTTGCATCTGCCATTCGAAGTACACCTGCATTACACAAGAAAACGGATTTTGCAATTTTGCTCTTTTGTTTATTCGGATTTTCAGCACGGCAATGTTTAAACCGATACACACTATATAAACATAAATTATATTACATAATTTTTTTCCTATTTTTTTTCCTTATATATATTTATCCTTTTATCAGATGAAAATCGATAGCATATCAACGATCGTATAAACTTGAGCTATACACTATCGCTATTTTAGATCAGAGTTGAGTTTTTCCAAAAATTGAAAAATCGTCAAAAAATGCGATATTTGATATGAATTGATGAGAAAAGGGATGTAATAACAGGATAAATAGAATATTATGTGATAAAGGTCAAGTTTATAATGGTCGGCTCGGACCATGTTAGCACTCGGCAAGCCTCGCGCTACCTCGGTTCTAAGCCTCGCATAATAAACTTGATCTTTATCAAAAACTCACGTAATATTCTCTCTCTATATACTTTAGCAGATTATTTAGGCAAATATTGTTTCCCATAGAATTCTATTTGTTTATATTTTTAGTGGAAAATTGGATTATTAAATAGTAAATGTTGAGTAAAACAGCATGCTGTTGACACATTATTATTTTCAATACGTTATATCGTTCAATATACGACAAAAGTGCGCATATTGTATACATTCAATTATATAGTGTACAGTGTATAGTATGTTATTCGTATAATATACACATATAAATTGTATAAACAGTTTTACCAAAATGATAGGCATCATCTAGCCCCGACCGCCGCGTTTCTGGGCTTGTTGCCTTTTTCTTGTCGTCGTTTTTGAATTGTTGATCTACCTCCATTGCGTCGTGCTTCCCCTTGAAGATATGCTGAACGTTTTCTCTGATTGTTTCGGCAGAGACATGTTCCCTGTAATTATATCACGTCGCTCAGAAACCATAAACATTTGTTAACATTTTAAATGCTACACGCACAATTTTAGTTGTTCTATTGGAGACACAAATAGTGTTACTGCATTAAAGTAACTTAAAACGCAGTCTACGCGAAAACATTTGTTTGAAAACATGTCATGAGCAACTCTACATATTAAGTAAATATTAAGACTCACACAAGTTGTTCTTTACACAGAGGCATCACTTTTTAGCCTGAATGTCACACTTTTGCACATAGTTTAACTGAGGTTAAATTACGTATCATACTGTTCATACCTGGGCTTTTCTAGGATTTCATGCTTGGTTTTCCCTTTGGCCAAGACTTCATACAGTTGACATATGTATTTGTCAGTTTCGTTAATTGGCATTTTTTTCTCGTGCCTGACCGCCGCCCAGTGAAGCGTTTTCTTTCTCAGTTCCTTGTTGATACTCGCGCTTACCTCCTTTGGACACGCCCTTTGCTGGGTTTCAAACAACAGAAGCTGCGTCTGCACGATGCTCTGAACCTATTCACATAAATATAAACAGAATGCAAAGAAAACATGTTTAAACGCTCTTCAATATACACTTGTAATTGACTATATTGATTTAGTTCCAGATGGATATTTTTATTTGCATAATTATCATATTTAGACATATAAATGATTAAGGTATCGTAACACACATCTTACATCTTCCACTGTTTTTCTTGATTGGTCAGGCAAGTGAATTTTAGATCTTCCAGCGTTCGTCTTGTGAGTTCTTGCCTCATATTCTTCTAATATAGACACGAAATTCCCGTACACACCATACAACATCTGCTTGCTGGCTGCAAAACATGAAGTATGAAGTCACAACCGCCAATTACACTGACATGCTTCTGCAACAGGTATATGCATACAATATTATTAGTACTGGCAATAATGATAACACTTATACAGTAACACGATTGATACATGAAATACACAAACATAAAAGAATTACCTTCAGCTGCGCGCTGCAATTGCATTTGCATCACTTCCTTTTTGTGAGGTTGAGGGCCACGACCAAAATCTTCCCATTGGTCTCCAATGTGTCCAGCTTTTGCTACTTTTGGATGGTTGTGTTCCCTGCAATTGACATCATGCGAAGAACGTCCCTCAGGCATCCTACCTTGCGGAGGTTTCGGGTCATTTTCACGACCATGCAAGTCCGGTCGACTGTCCCGATTTAAAACGCCGTTTTCAGCATCGATTATCATATTTGTATGATCAGTGTCACCTCCGCGTTCAATTGGATTATGCTCCTGTGCCCTCTGCTGTGCCTCTTCGTCTTGAAGGCTAGCATTCTGTAATGGTACCTTCTGTTCCGCTTGATCTTTGTGATATAATTCTTGGTTGGAGATCTTCATTTCATCCTTTTGCAATCCAGTTGCCATAAGCTCTGGTTGGGGATTAGTTCCGCCGGGGTTTGGGACATTTTGTTTGGGGTTTGACTGCCCACCGTTCTTTCTATAGAGTCATTAAACCAATAGCAGTTAATACATTAATTTTAAATCGCTTACACTAAAACGTACACCTGTTGTTAATAATGTCAATGAACACTGTAATGATTTAAAAATAAATAAATATAAATAATACTTCACATAATTATGATGATAATAATAATAATGAATGAAAATAAAATTCATAAAACAATTACAGTACCCGCTCATCTTGCTCGCCTTCCAGATCTGCAAACACTACTTAACAACAACGAGTCAACAGACGCTATATTTTCTATTTCCCCAATTTACCATCCGTGTCTCGAAATAATAGCTAACGCAAAAATAATTTCTTTCGCAATACTACATCAATCCTTCGTATTCCCGAGAAAGGAAACACATAACGAGGCTCACTATTTTCCACGTAACACAATTACCTGTTCTTATATATTTCTTCCGCTTTTACTTCTCAGTAAAATTACAACAAACACGTCATTCCAAAGATATGTTTTTCCGACGGTAGTAAATTAGATTACGAAATTGTTACAGCGCACACACAAGTTTATCGTTTCCATCTGCTTGATTTAAGCATCGGACTACAAAAAATATATGTAAATTAAAATGAAATGATACTGAATGTATAAGTATTTATAAATGTACACCAATTAAAGGGGCCTTTTCACAGATTTTGGCTTTTTTTTTAACTTATTCATTAAATGCTTTATATTGATAAATGTAAACATTGGGTCGTAAAAGCTCCAGTAAAAAATCAAGAAAAAAATTAAAAAAAGGAAAAGAACATTGCCCGGAGCAGGTTTCGAACCAGTGACTCCTGGAGTCCTGCCAGAGTCCTGAAGTAAAAAAGCTTTAGCCTACTGAGCTATTCCGCCGAGAACACATTCTTGATGTATTTTATACCTTATATAAGCAATCTTCGTAGTTTCACAAAATTTAACGACAAGAACAGAACTCTCCAAATTATTCAATCGTTTCGCGTTGCAACGCTTTATAATTTTTAGGTTTTAAAATCGTCAAAAGATGCATATAATGGCTATAGTAGAGCATGGTTAATGTTCAGTATTACTGTTTCCTCACAAATATCATAACTAAAACGAAAACTTACGAATCTGAAACAACTTTTTTCAATTTTGTCAATTTACCAAAGCGTGAAAAGATCCCTTTAATGTCATGGAAATCGCCATTGCATAGGGTTTCGTAAGGCCGGTTTGGGAAATGATGTAACGTATGTATACATCGTTAACATAATGTTTATTAGAAAAATGTTTGTCTGAAGACGTGTTCTGTATTTTTCATATTTATACTTATATTTGTGTACACCTGTCCATCGGTCGGTCGGATTGACCGTCCGTCGGTCGGTCAGTAGACCATTTTGTTTTCTCTCGATATCAAGAGATCATGCAGATCTCTATTATGTTAATTTGGTAAAACGTTTATCGCCTTTTGGATTTGGGGTCATCATATGAGAAGGTCAAAAGTTCAAGGTCACAGGGGATGTAATATGAAATCTGGATCCACGCGCTATATTGGGAATGCTTTAATTAATGATAAAAGTAAATTGGTTTAATGTTATATTTCGCGCCTATTACATTTAAGCACAACCGGTCAAACATCAAGGTAGCATGGAATCGGTTTTCGCACAAGATCGCTTTGAAGCACAGTCGTCGAAATCGGTATGCTGGCTTGTTGGGTTAAAAAATGAAGCCTTTTAGGTTTAAGTCCACTAGCTTTTACATGAAAGTCGTTTTTCAAACATACATAGAGTTTTGACCCACGACCATCCAAAGATGTATGCTGGTATTCAGGCTATTCAGGAAAACGCCTATTGATTTTGAGTTCAAGAGGTCAACGCTCAAAGTCACAAAGGTTTGTAACATACAAATAACTTCCATACAATATCTAGAAAACGAGAAGAATCATTATCATTTTATGCTTGGAAACCTTGAGGCAAGGATGACCCCAATCGTGTTTGAGAGCAAGAAATCAACGTTCAAAGGTGAAAGATGTATTAAACAGTCCTTTACTTATAGTACATATGGATGTTATTGACGACTTTGATGTAAGGTTGTCGGGAACAAATACATCAGTTTGACGTATTTAACAAATAAGAGTAAAGTAGAGGATTGTTACTATCGTTCGAACTCGATCAGTCGTTTTGAAAGTGTTGTTAATTAGTAATTGACACGTCAGTGTTTGCTATACCTTTATAAAAGTTTGATTGATTATTTTTCTTTCGCGTGTCACAAACTATTCAATTTTGATTGAATTTGTTATCGATGAATTTATTTAAGAAACTTATTGCATTATTCCATATAAAATTTGTGTAAAGACATTGCGTTCTGGTTTGAATGCGTTATTAAGGCATCAACTAAGAAATTTAACAGCGCAGTAATAATTAATAAATGCATATTATTTTGGATATGCCATCATACCCTCTTTTATATACTACACAGTTGGTGTTTGTCACGTAATAACTTTATTCAATGAAGTATGCTTTTTGTAAGAAGGAATGACTAATCACATTCATCAATTCGAAATGATGCTGTTATACGTGTGTGTGTTTTTCACTGCAATTAATGCTGAAAGTGTGGCGATGAAAGCTTCATAAATGTAAGTTATACTGATTTTAATATTTTGTCCGTAGGTAATTAGTTTCCATGTAAAGTATAGAGATAGGATTTTGGGTAGGAAAATATTTTTTACAAACACGTGCTATCAAGCAATCCCTTTAATACAAAACAGCATCACGTGTCAACAACAGCAACAACAATCAATAATAACATACATCATAAGTAACTGAACGATCGTTTAAGAAATCAATAACCACTACAGCAGAAAAATAGGAGTTACATGTTTTTATAAGCAACGTCTAGTCCGTAAGTAAATGTTCAATTACTAATGATAAACACACAGTCATTTAATATGTAATATCACAGTTTTCGGATCTAGCACTTAACGCCAACTTGGTTGAGTCATGTATCCTCTTAGCGAACCTTTCAGGTCCGGCTTTATTTCTGCAAGGCGTTCGCTACCTGAAAGTAAAGGAAGCCATTGGATTTGATAAAATATATCATTTGCGCATTGTTTGAAAATTGATAAACATAAGCTTTAATGACCAGGTAGGATGTAACGCCGCTTGCTACACCTAACACAACTCTAAGAAAAATAATGCCAATACCAATTACGTTAAAACTTTAACTGTTTTCTAACCATATGAAATTGCTTGTTCCAGGGCTATTCAAATCCTTAATAAATGAAAAATACAAAGCATGGTTATAATCAAATTCATTTCAACATTTTAACTCAGGTATAATACAAGTAAAACTCTATTAATTCGGTTATGTAACACCGAGTGTCACGGTAATTTGTGATGTACCTCTTTGAAGACTGTCTGCCGCACTGGCTCTAACATTTGGGGCAACAGCCTTGCGGTCCCTGTCATACCGGAAACTCTGGTCAAGGGTCGCCTGATCGTGTTTTCCCCGCATCAGATGGGGTATGTTAGCCCGCATGACATCGGCGGTGATGTTCGGTCTGAGTATGTAAAACAATTATGCCATTTAAACTAATGCCATAAGTTGTATGTGTGGACAAAATATAGCATCATTTGAAACAATCCATCCCAAAACGTGTGTAATACGAGCGGAATAATTATTTTTACTACACATAACACTTTGTTATGCAATTCATGAGCGTTTTGTTTACTAGTTTTGCATTTGAAGTGTTTCTGTATGTGACATTTGCTTGATATATGTATGTGTAAAGATTTACTGTATTGAAACTTATTACAATACCGAATTTCCGTATCTCAAATCAAACTATATATACACACGCTAATGTAATTTGTCTATTTCGTTTGGATCCGTTGTGGTGTTATGGGTGAAATATACCAATGCAAAATTTGAATTTTGCGAAGCGAGCGATGTATATTGTGGCATTATTAATACTCATTGTTTCATATGAGTGTTTTGCTACAAAGTGATCCGATTTGTTAATTTCATTTACACTATGAAAAGTTGTAAGTAAGAGTTTACAAGTAATAAATAGGGCCCATAGTAAATTTATTATTAACAACTTGTATGTGATTGCTATCACTGTATCTTTATTAATCTTACGTTGGCCTTGAATAAAAGGCGTGCTGGGTGCGCCCTCTTTCAAGGATTTCATACAGTTGGGCGATGAACCTGTCCGTCTTATTTAGCGTCTGCCCGTGGCGGACTGAACACCACTTGATTGTCTTTTGCTTTAGTTCGTCACCCAGTTGATTGCGCACTTCGGCTGGGCAGGTTTTTAGCTGGGATTCGAACAACAAGAGCTGCGTTTCGACGATGCTTTCAATCTTAAATAACAAAAAAAGAGTTGTGACACCCGTTGGCTAAGCGTTTGTTGACATAAAAGCATCAAATCAATGTCGCAAATGGAGAAATGTTGTTGTATTGAATTTATCTCAAAAGTGTACCTCTGTAGTTGAGCTTAAAATTTACCGTCCTTAACTAAAACAATGACACGAGCAAAAGTATGACATTTAAGCTGTTCGGCATTACTATGGGAATGACCATACGTCGTCTTTGCCTTTCCGCGACTGGTCAGGAATATGGATGTCCGATCTCGCAAGTTGCTTGCCGGGGGATTCGCGCTTCTCATACTCTTCTAGTATGCTTATGACGTTGCCGTAGACGCCAAACAACATCTGTTTGCTGGCTACATTAAGCAAGATTTTGGAACTTAGCATATTTAGTTCAGTAAGAAGATCCAATTAACACATTATTTTAACAGGGATAATTATACACACAAGTATACAGCTAACAGATTGTTTTCAGTACCCGATACAAAATATAAGGATGATTATACAAACACAACCTACGAAACCATGCATATTTAATTATCACTAATTAAATATTTATAATTCTAAAATAATGTTTATAAATAAATTAGCACTTGTAGAGCCAGTGTAATTGCATTTTTGCATAATTTCGCCATATATTATTTTGAATATTCAATGATATTAGATGAAGAATAAAAAACAGACCCTCGATTGATCGTTGATCCTGGCGTTGAATTTGGTGCCGGGAATCTCCCCCTCCTTGCCCGTACGATGAGGGATCGTAGCCGCCCCCCATGGCACTTTTGACACCGTTCGACTCATTGCCGTGGTACCTTTAATGAGTGTTTGTTCAATTGTGCACGTATCTTTAAACTCAGTTCACAGTAAACAATACACAGTAAAAAATAAAACAATACGTCGGATAAAGTTGTATTCTTTTAATGAACAGAATAATGATATTTTTAGAGTCTATCAAATCTTTTGTGTAATTTAACACAATGATGGTGCACGTATAATACTATATAGTGGGATTTCGGATGTATCGTTAAATTTAATTGTATTCTTTAACTAAAATGTATTTCAGATATGGCGTTCATAACTGACATTGCGTCTGTTTATTGACCGTATATCAGCAGTTAGGCTTAAATACGATACAATATTACAACGTTTGGGAAAAAATAATCAGACCGAATTAATTATGTTAATAATGTATGATAAAAAACACAACTTACGTTTGCCAAATGCGTTTACTATCCTTATTAGCCATGTTCGATTATATTTTCATTACTACCGAATCATCTATGACCCTGTAAGAGGAACGTCCTGGATTCTATGAGAATTAATCGGAAGCGATCAATATTTGTATTCTTAGGCTTTCTGAAATTTGTAAACTA
>NC_068362.1:34179982-34187482 GCF_020536995.1 Dreissena polymorpha
CTACTGTATGTTTTACCACATCGTTTTTGGTCATGCCCTACAGTTTCTAAAATAATTCAACAACCAATATACCGACGATACCATAGTAATGTCTTACATTAAAACAATCTGGGAAGTACTCTACATATTGCCGTCATGATTTGCCGAAAGAGATAACTAGAGCTATTATAAATTAACAATATAAAATAATGTCAGTATATTCTTCAAGTTTTTGTATAGCTAACATAATATAATCGCCTGCGTAGCAAACCCGTTTACATGCATGATGAACAGATCACTTATGAATACGATTTTTTCGATCACAAACATAAAGGTTTTTTTAAAGGAACTTCTTTTCTTTCGAGAGAGCTAACACTCAGTGTAATAATTTACTAAACAATATGTTATCCCTATCTGTATTGTTTCTTTCATCTGACATATCTATAGTTTGCTGAACGTTTTTATCTGCATCTAGGTATAAAACACCGCTGATAAGAATCCTATGTAGTCAAACAATTCAATTATGGTAATACGTATAGTACAAAAACACAATTTAAGTTTGCCTTATGTTTGATTATATTTGCAAAGCTACCGAATTAACTACGATCGTGTAATAGGAACTTACTTCCTGGATTGATCAGCATTGATTGGAAGCGATCAAGATTTTATCTGCTTGGATTTGCTAAAATTCATAAACCAGGATGGTGATTGATCAACTTTTTGTAACAAACCATAAACTGGTTTATTTATTTTTTGTCTTGAAAATACACATTTTCAGAGAATCAGGTTTTGATATCGGTTATTTGGAAGCTCGTTATCGTTAACAATCTTTTTTTTTTATTGGCTTTAGAACTTGAACTGTTTTTCGGTATAATTAAATCTTTATAAGAAATACGACAGAATGACTGAGTCACGGTGAGTCACGGTATTTTATATTTAGCCGAAAGTTTACTTTTATTGAAGATAAATGGTACAAGTAGAACGTCGGAGTTTATATCTTCTATTTCTATGCAATCAATGCAATTTAAAATAGCTATTGAAACGAAAAAAGAAGAAGAAATAAAAAGCGCTTATTAGTGTGCATGAATAGCTTACGTCTGAGTTTTTTGCTTGATAGATTTACAAATAATTTTAGAAAAGGTCTAGTGTCGTATATTACCAGTTGTTAAACGATTTAAAGTAAACGTGACAATAGCAGAACAATAAGCAAACTTCAATCATATTTTCCTCCTTTTCCCCCTTTTGATCAGCATCATTAGCATCATGATCTATCAATATGATCACACACAACATTTTAACTCTAAAAGATTTAAACAAGGTACAGCACTGCCATTTATAAGGAACGATTGCAATATCGCAGCATAAACGTGTTCGGTTTACTGTCATTGCATTTTATGATCATTATGATCATCAAGATTATAACCATTTGTCATAATCATTACTCTAATCTTCATTCTGTCTTCCTTCTTAATATCATATAATGATCGTTTACGCTCGTTGTACAATCAAGCGAACAGGAAGCAAAATGGTAATTGATCTATTGTCAATTTACATGAGATCATTCTATTTTTCCAATACCTAACTTCTTTTAAACGTTCTTGGTGTTGGTTCAATACAAGTCATTGCTTAATTATGTCGCACGTGTCGCTAAAGCAGGTCTGTTAAGACGCTTCACGTAAGTTATCATTACAACAATACTTCTTTCAATCCAGCTTACTTCATCATTAGCCTTGCAAAGTGTAAACTGTACAAGAACATATAAAACAGCTATTTTAACAATTTACTAGATATCAACAATTCAAATAAGTCTAATCTTTCTAAAACAGCTGAATTAAAGAGAGTCTCCATCAATCTTCTCAGGTGACATTACCTTCACAATCAAACCTGAAACGGCTTCAGCAGCCCCTACTATTTCTCTTTTACAACACGCGTATGTTTTCAACGACCCCGCCTGCCTAATACTTTCTCCCATAGTATTATTCTAAGCAAACCTCATTTAGTACTGGCGTAAATAAAAGGCTTTCCTCTTCATACATGTATACATTTAACATAACAGTATCATGCCTCACATTTATTGAAAACACATTGACAATGATACACATTCTAACATGTTTGTTAGATCCGTTAAAATACAACATATAAATGCACTGTTTTTACTTAATTTATTATATATATTCGCTTATTAAATGTATATTTTAAATATGTATTAATTTACGTACAATAAAACATAATCGCTTAGATAATTGATTATATAAATTTTTCTACTTTAATTAGTAAAAAGAAACTAAACACTAACAAATATCTGGCAAAAACTTCGAATTAAGTCCGAAAAAGTAGTAACTAAAATAATAGCATTTTTCAAATAAAACAAGTAAACGAATACATCAATACTAGAAAATTATATATATATATATTATTGTGAAATATATACATAGGATGGGACGGTTTGGAAAGCAGATCTTAATTTTATCTATAAAACACGATACAAAATATGTATATCAATAAAACATTCACATGTCAATAAGAATGTATTGTTAGAACAATCACATACACCGGGGACGGTTTTGAAAGCGGATTACAACTATATCTATAAAACACAACACATAATATATGTATATAGATGAAGCAAAACATTTATTGTAAGAGCAATTACGTAAGACTTAGTGTAAGATGAGGAAACAACAAACTGTTGAGCTTTCCACTCCAATATGTATAAATGCCTGTTCTAAATATATATGTACACATCAAGTATAATGATTAAATTTTGGAACTGTTACCAATAATGTATGAATTTTTGTAAGGATTCTGGCCTTAACTTATTAATTCTCGAAAGATCTAAGCAACGAGCTAACATATTACTTATTTATAACATATTTTACCATTGTTTAGTTTTGAATGGTAAATACGCATCATTTTTCACCATTACTAACATATTTCATGTATATTTTACATACATAATTTGAAATTTCAATTAAACAGCTAACTGCTTAATACATTATTGATAAAATATAATAGTTTTATCAGTCCCGAACAATACTCGAAGTTAACACGGGTAAACTTGAATGAAGATTGTTGATACTTATTTCACATCAACCAAACTGCCTTCGAAGAGCTCAACATCGTCTTCAAGTTGCGTTTTCAATGCTGGTTTGCAACGCAAAATTCGTTTTGCACCTAAAACAGAGCATGTAAATTAGGTTTAACAATTATTGGACTTAAATTAGATCGCTCCCAAGCACATAATTGATATATACCTGTCAATCAAATATTGTTGGCAGGATGCTTTATTGTGAATAATGACATTTTTTGAAAACAACCAATACAAAATGGGTTGTAACATGTTTAACTTCATGTGTTTTGAGCGTTTAGCTAACACAGTTACTTATGTGTGTCTCATGTATTTATGATTAATTAGGAATGGGACGTAATAAGAATTTTGCCGCGATTTTAAACTATGCAATTTATACAACTCGAACATACACAGGCACAAACATTCACAATATTAGACAATTTAATATGAACGTATTATCATACATAAAGACATTTGTTAACTAAACAGGTTCATGAATTATAGTTACTCGTTATATATATATATATATATATATATATATATATATATATATATATATATATATATATATATATATATACACAATTATTTACTACCTACCATTACTATTCATTGATAGTCCAGTATTTAAAAAAAATCATTGAAAGCTCAAAGGCATTGATTCACGAACCCACTGATGGACACTTAACGTTTGAGCCAACGTAAAGAAGTCTGTTAAACGATGATATCATACATTCAAAATCAGCAATGGCATGTCAACTCTGTGTAATCTCAATTTGGAAACGTACCTGAATTGATTGGCCTTATAGAAGAACTGCGTCTTGTTTCAGGACGAATGGCTTTCTTGCCCTCGTGTGTCCGGAAGTCCTCGTCAAGCTGTCTAGCGGAATGCAGGCCTCCAAGTATGTGAGGCATGGACTCCCGGATAGTGGCGGCACTGTGGGGCCTTCTGAAATTAAGATTTGAACATAACAGCTTGCTAGTATAATCATACACAGATCTTGTGGTGAAATATGGTTAATTTACGTATTCGAATTCTGTCTGATTTAAAGCATACAAAAAAGCGACAATATTCATGAATTTCGTGAATGCAGTTATGCAAATGTACGGCCACGTTTATAAAAAAAATAAAATGTACTTCGCATTCATGTATACATTAATATTAGTATTTAACTCAGAATGCATGCTATATTATGCCAAATACCAACACGTCCTTTTTAAATGACTGTAGCATGAAATACCTTTGCACAATTAATCAATACAGAATAGAATAAAAACAAACCCGGAGCAGATTATTCTAACCAACCTTATTCTACTGTGAAAGGCATGCGTTGTTCTCCCTGTAACCAGTACCTCGTACATCTGGGCAGCAAACATGTCTGTGTCCTCAATGTTGCAATCCTTGTCTGCTCTGACAGCCATCCACTCCAAGACCTTGCGTCTCAATTCCGAACCCACCTCCGCCCTTACATAGGACGGACACGACTTGGCTTGGGTCTCGAAGAGTAATACCTGTGTCTCAAGGATACTTCTAATCTAAATATTGAAGAAATGAGTGAATGAATAAGAAACTCGAATGACTAATTTGATGCAGCATTTCTATCAAATATTTTTTTGTTTCGTTATTGTGCAAGAGAGTAATAAGTAAGAACATACAACTATTTCTTACAGAAGACTTAATTTACGTTAACCGCGATTATTTATATTCTATAACTGCTTTAAACGTTTAAACGAATCATCATTGATTAAAATGCATCATTGATTGTAATTTATTATACAGCGATATATCTAATAAATAAAGTAATATATAATACTTTTTTTATCAAAGTTATACTCACATCCTCGTCCGATTTTTTACGTTGATCAGGGATGTAAAGGAAGGATTTTTGCAGATTCTTTCTGGGCGACTCTCGTGTTTCAAATTGTTCCAGGATTGCCATAGCGTTCGAAAACACGGCGTACAGCATTTGCTTGCTTGCTGGAGTCAAGGATAAATGACAAGCACAGAAACAAGACATTGTGTTTGAACATACATGTGCAAAGTGTTTTAACGCCTTTTAGAATAATGTTGTATTAATGTATAAGCACCTTTTGTTATTATTGATCATGAACTACTACTACTACTTCTACTACTACTACTACTACTACTACTACTACTACTACTACTACTACTACTACTACTACTACTACTACTACTACTACTACTACTACTACTACTACTACTACTACTACTGCTTCTGCTACTGCTACTGTTACTACTACTATTACTACTACTACGACTACTATTGCTTCTACTACTACTACTATTACTACTACTACTACTACTACTACTACTACTACTACTACTACTACTACTACTACTACTATTGCTACTGCTACTGCTACTGCTACTATTACTACTACTACTACTACTACTACTATTGCTTCTACTACTACTACTATTACTACTACTACTACTACTACTACTACTACTACTACTACTACTACTACTACTACTACTACTACTACTACTACTACTACTACTACTACTACTACTACTGCCACTACTACTACTACTACTTCTTCTACAACAATAACAACTATTGCTACAACAACAACAACAACTACTACTACTACTAGTACTAGTACTACTACTTCTACTACAACTATCATCATCATCATCATCATCATCATCATCATTATCATCATCATCAACATCATCATTACCTTCCTTAGATCTTCGAAGCTGGGTCTGCTTCATGTGTTGGCCCGGTAAATCGTCGAAGGTGTCCGAAAATTCAGTATCGAAATCAGCACTACTGTAAGTTTTACCCCGCCGTTCTTGGTCATAACCTACAGTTGCTAAAATTATTCAAACACAAATATTTACTATTGAAAGAAAGAATGTTGAAAATATTTATAGCTTGCACTATTTTGTTACGATGATACCATAGTTATGTTTTACATTTAAACAGAACATGTAAACATTTAAACATCTAGAAAGTATTATACGTATTGCCGTCACTATTTGTCGAAAGAGATACATAGAGCTATTTACAAAATTAACAATATATATTAATGTAATGTGTATGTACCATATATCAATCGCCTGCTTATCAAAGCTTTTTGCATACGTAATGCACTGATCACCGAGGAACATGATTTTTTTTTATATATCGTAAGCTTGTTTTCAAGAACACGAACATGTATTAAGGCTTTGTTGAAGGAACGTCTGAATTTCCATGAGATCTTAAACTCTGTGTTATAATTTATCATAAATGGGATGTAACAAGCGAGACTTGGGGATAGGTTTAAATTTAGATGGATTTAAGTATGCCTTTAAACTAACTTGTCATTGGTTTGAATCCGTGTACATTCCTCATAGCCTGACCAAATGCGTCATCTCTTGACAAATACAATTGTGCTCTGTCCAGGACTGGATCATCTTTTTGCAGTCGTAAGCGACTGTCATATTCAGCCCCTAATAATACAGTTCTTCGTGAAATGCATAGCTAAAGAAAGATCGAAAATAGAACTATTATGTACACCAAGACTTTGGTGTTTGTAAATTTTTATCATAGCATTCTTGGGGTTCAGGATCAACGGGATTCTCAGGGGCTTACACAAGGGCTATTGGAATGTAAACACACCGTTGAGCACTTTATTTTTGCAAATATCTCAAGTTATTAAAATAAATTGGCAAAAAATCTTTAGCGCATAGAATACAGTTTGTCTTGCAGTTTTTGCCTTTATCTTAAGATTTAAGAATCAATCATTAAATACGTCTGCAATCGGTGCCAAAATTTCACGTTGCGTGCAGCATAATCGTTTACACGATTGTATTATACATCGAATGTTTTGCCAAGAACACAGGTTTATTCAATAAAGTAAATCTGATGTATTTCAAATTGCCATAAGCAGCATAAACAACGGTCTTTTATGCACTAGTTGAAATTCTAAAGAAAAAATGTTTTAAAATTATTTGAAGAAAAGCACCATATATCTCTGTGTTTACATCCATTAACATTCAATTGTGAATCCCACAAAGTCACGTGATCCGGCACCCAGATTCTTAATTTCTCTCTCGATAAGTGCCTTATAAACGAGTGATGTATACTTCTGTATTATTATGTTGGATATTGATTGCATGGTCCTATTAAATATATATCGACACGAATACGATAAACATAATTTAGTAAGTTTATAAATCAATGTTAATGGCCAAAATATACCGTGTAATGAAACTCGTGTTTTGAACAAAATGAGTTAACTTAAGTAATATATGGCGAAACTTATTTATAAAATGTATCGAAATGAAATATCCCCTTGGATAAATAAGACGCGACCCTGTTAAACAAAATGAAATGAATGGGTAGTCACCTGGCGCTCGCAAGTATCTTCTTTCATACTGTGAGGTAGTCTCAGGTGAAAGTGATCGATAGTTTAAATGGCTTCCGAGATCTTCTCTCTTC